>NC_042957.1:45912215-46142811 GCF_901001165.1 Salmo trutta
CGTCTTACTGATTGTATTTAGGCACATGTGCTAACTAAAGACTTGTGTTGTGAGAACTTTTAGACATGGCTTTTGTTTTATTAGATGTGGCACATTTGCAGCTTGTGTTCGCTTCCGCCAGGCTGACCAATGTGTCGTGTGCCAAGTTCTTCCTGAAGGATCTTGGGAACCACACCTATAGTTTGCACATTTAAAGCACAAAAGACAATACACAAAGGTTTGTGGAATGCCTAATTTCATAATTTCACGTTGTGAAAAATCTATGTAAATTCTGTGATAATTCATCAAAATTTGAGATGTTGGCCTAAAATATAAGCTAATGCAAGATTGATATTGTAGTTCTACACACAATTCTAATTTAAAAAATGGGTCAAATGCCACATTGGTCATTTTCAGTAACATAGGCCTAGTAGTCTAATATAGGCTCAATCCACTATTCTAGAGCTTTCCATCATTTTTCCCCCCCAACCTATATTTGAATAAGGCATCCTATTCCAGAATGGCTTATTGACATAGGCCTACCAGTATTTGTTCCTGCAGTCAACACCTCAACAGAATACCCTTTATACCCTGCATGGGTTAGTCTTACAGCTCTCATGTGAAAGTGAAAGCCCCATAACCTCTGGGAAGGTACACTGACCCAGGGCTCTGACGCCAGGCCATCTGGATGTGCTAGGCTCATCAAGTCAATCAAGATCTGTATAGCGAAATACCAGATGGGTCTAACGTCACAAAAAGCACTTTGTCTTCAGTTTGGGTTGTCTGTCATCTGTTGTTTACACTTTGAAGCATATTCATTGCTGAGCTGAGCCCAGGTTGGAATAAAAGGCATATGTCTATTCAAATGATAACAAAAAAATCCCAATGAGCCCATGGTGTAAAAAGTGAACTGATTTAAATCTCTGGCCTGCAGAAGCCAGGGTTTCTGTTCTCTTTGGGGAGGAAAATGTCATGTGAATGTTCCCACTTCAGCTCTATTGGCCATTATCAAACGTGGTGTGAATGATGCAAGTAGCAGAATTATTAAAACGTAAGAAATGGGGAGGTGAAGCATAAACAACTTTGGAATAATGACCACTGACTAATTCATATTTGCAACTAAAGGCAAACAAAAAAATAAATATTTACAATGTCTAAGAACTGTCAAATACAAATTATGTAACTAGTTAGCCTAGAAAACAAGCTAAACTAATTTGATAGCAGAAGAAACTATTTTAAACAGTGAAATCACAACCATCTTTACCTTTAACGCGCAAATAGTTGTACATACACCGTTTACCTTTGCTAATATCTTTACATGTACTTTCAGAAATGTTTACACTGGCATTGTTTTGGTTGAGAGCTCGGACGACTTGGGTCTGGAGCTACATTTCAACAAATAAAATGTCTCTTTCATAACAAGGAGGCCCAAGAAACTGTAATTCGAAATAATTTTTTATAAAGTATCATCTGGTTTTGTGGTGGGCAGCGATTCTAACGCGCTCCATGACCTTGGCTTGTCTTTTCTACTGAGTTCACCCAGCGTAAATTTCTCAGGACAAAAGCAGGGCATCTTTACAGCCGATCCGCGAGACATTCCGTGCTCTTTTCCATCGGACGACTCCCCAAATTAGGCAACATCAAGGCCGGAGGACCGAGAAAGCATAAATTATGACATTTTGCTCATAAATGCATAGTTAACTGAAACGAGTTATTAAATGTTGAAATATGTGAATTCGCTTTACACAAAAATCAAAAAAGAACGACTAAATTTCCATCAAATTGCTTTCTAAGAAGCTATTTGCAACTAGCTAGTACGCTAGCCGCATTTTAGCTAAGTTAGCTGTGCAAACATTAGCCTGTTAGCTAGGTCAAGTTGTGAAAATACATTACTTCGGATCATATAAATGCATATTATGTTATTTTAATACAAGTGTAGCTAAATGTGAGCCATTACTTCACCTTAAGGAGCAATTAACCTGGCAAACTAATGTAATAATGTGCACCGACCCGACAAACTAGCTAGCGCGGCCGCCTAGCTAAGTACCCCCCACGATGCTAAATAAATACAAGGAAATCGGAAGTCGTTAACTCTACATTTTGCAAGCTCAAATAAATATAAGATGCACATTCTGCATAAATGTATGTATATTCCCTTGTTATCTGCACAGAACATATTATTTCAGTTAATGCCTTAGCAAGCCAAATAACCGTGGCACGCAAAAGTTAGCTTGCTGGCTAACGTGCGCTAGCCTAGAGCCAACAAAGATCTCGACAAATACACTCTGGCCCATTGATGGAATCATATTTTTTTTATACGTTTTACGCACTCGACTTACCCGTTTAATGACGTTCTTTGCACCAGAGCGAATGATGCCGAATCTGAAAAACGCAGCATTTGCGTTCTCATTTAGGAGACTTGTTATTTTTTCAGATCAACAACCGACTTTGGTTCTTCGGTCATTTTTTTTCTCCACGGATTCAACATACTTCCTGCTAGCTAGCCGTGTGAAGCGGAGACATACGTACTTTTGCGCGTCATCATGCGCAGAATAACATTTTAGTCTGCATCAAACACCTATATTTTTAATAACAGATTACTTTTTTGCATGCTGTACTGTTATTTTTCTCTACAGAAACTGTAACGTGTCCATTTTGCTGATGCGCGCTCAATCATGTTGTTAATCCAAATCAGACAAACATCCACAGTTGGTGCAGGCGCTGCTCATAATAGATTCTCGTGAAAACAGCATTTGCTTCGTGGATCATGAAGGAAATTACATTCTGAGGTCACTATGTCTGTTTATGGTATTGTAAATTACTGTCATTGTTTCTTTCATGGTTTGGGAGGGATTGTATAATACTCGAAAATGATTTAGTTTATTAGATTGCAACACGAAATGACATTCTGAGGTCACTATGTCTGTCTATGGTATTGTAAATTACAGTCATTGTTTCTTTCATGGTTTGGGAGTGATAGTATAATACTCAAATGTTTTAGTTTATTAGATTGCAACACTTGGTAACCTATAGTTGATTTTCTCAGGCTGTCCAATGTGCTTCACTGTGTTCTAATCTGTTTTGTATTAGCCTATTCCCAATTTAGTTTGAAGTGATCCACATGCAAAAATATTGCTTGTGAAATAGAAATCAAGTGTATCAGTTGACAATTCACAGCCATCAAATACATTTTATGCCATTGTGTTTGTTAATCTATTAGTATTTCTAAGGCATATATGTTTCTTGGCCCACAGATGTAGCCTTCCTAACTGTCATTCAAAGTTATTGCAATCATTTGATTGTTCAATAAGTGACATTTCCATTTGATCCATGAGATTTCCGTTTTTGCTTTGAAAATCTATAGTTACCTAGGAGCCTGGAGGTAGTCTCCTAAGCCTGATTATAGGACACTGCATTTTAGTAAAATATTTATTCTCATTTGTTTTCTTATTATAGTATATCATTATCAGTATGAATATTTAATAATCTAATCCAGTTATTTTATATAAAGTACCAGTAAAAAGTTTGGACACCCCTACTCATTCAAGGGTTATTTTGTTGTTTTTTACTATTTTCTAAAATAATTGTTAATAGTGAAGACATCAAAACTATGAAATAACACATATGGAATCGTGTAGTAACCAAAAAAGTATTAAACAAATCAAAATAGATTTTAGATTCTTCAAAGTAGCCACCCTTTGCCTTGACAGATTTGGCATTCTTTCAATCAGCGTCATGAGGTAGTCACCTGAAATGCATTTCAATTAACAGTGTGCCTTGTTAAAAGTGAATGCGTTTGAGCCAATCAGTTGTGTTGTGACAACGTTGGGGTGGTATACGGAAGATAGCCCTAATTGGTAAAATACCAAGTCCATATTATGGCAAGAACAGCTCAAATAATCAAAGGGAAACAACAGTCCATCATTACTTTAGGACATGAAGGTCAGTCAATCTGGAAAATTTGTGCAGATGCAAAAACTATCAAGTGCTATGATGAAACTGGTTCTCATGAGGACCACCACAGGAAAGGAAGACCCAGAGTTACCTTTGCTGCAGAGGATAAGTTCATTAGAGTTACCAGCCTCAGAAATTGCATCCCAAATAAATGCTTCACAGAGTTCAAGTAACAGACACATCTCAACATCAACTGTTCAGAGGAGAGTGAATCAGGCCTTCATGGTCAAATTGCTGTGAAGAAACCACTACTAAAGGACACCAATAAGAAGAAGAGACTTGCTTGGGCCAAGAAACACAAGCAATGGACAATAGACCGGTGGAAATCTGTCCTTTGGTCTGGAGTCAAAATTTGAGATTTTTGGTTCAACCGCCGTGTCTTTGTGAGATGCAGAGTAGGTGAATGGATGATATATTTAGAATTCAAGGCACACTTAACCAGCATGTCTACCACAGCATTCTGCAGCAATACACTATCCCATCTGGTTTGTGCTTAGTGGGACTATCATTTGTTTTTCAACAGGACAATGACCCAACACACCTCTAGGCTGTGTAAGGGCTATTTGACCAAGAAGGAGAGTGATGGAGCACTGCATAAAATAAATAATTGTAATATTGAAAATAGTGTGTGTATATATATATATATATATATATATAAAAAATTGTAATGGTTACAAATCTGCTAGCAACAATGTATATACACAGTGCATTCAGAAAGAATACAATACCCCTTGACCTTTTCCACATTTTGTTAACTTAGCCTTATTCTAAAAAAAGTTAGGCCCTCAATCTGAACACAATACATTTACATTTAAGTCATTTAGCAGACGCTCTTATCCCACAATGACAAAGCAAAAACAAGTTTAGAATTTTTTCCTAATGTATAACAACCCCCCCCTCCAGAAACACCATATTTACATAAGTATTCACAGCCTTTCCTATGAGACTCAATTGACCTCAGGTGCCTCCTGTTTCCATTGATTATCCTTGAGATGTTTCTATGACTTGATACGAGTCCACCTGTAGTAAATTCAATTGAATGGACATGATTTGTAAAAGCACACACCTGTCTATATAATGTCCCATAGTTTACAGTGCATGTCAGAGCAAAAACCAAGCCATGATGCTGCAGACATTTTTTGGTACCCTCCCCCAGCGCTATGCCTCGACACAAACCGGTCTCGGAGCTCTACGGACAATTCCTTCAACCTCATGGCTTGGGTTTTTTCTGACATGCATTGTCAACTGTTGGACTTTATATAGACAGGTGTGTTCCTTTCCAAATGATGTCCAATCAGTTTAATTTACCACAGGTGGACTCCAATCAAGTTGTAGAAACATCTCAAGGATGATCAATGGAAACAGGATGCACCTGAGTTCTATTTCGAGTCTCATAGCAAAGGGTCTAAATACTTATGCGTTATATGGTATTTCTGTATTTTTTTAAAAATTCATTTTCTAAAAACCTGTTTTCGCTTTGTCCTTATGGGGTATTGTGTGTAGATTGATTAGGGAAAACATTTATTTCAAAAATTTTAGAATAAGACTAACGTAACACAATGGGAAAAGGGGTCTGAATACTTTCCGAATGCCCTGTAAGCTAATTTGCAGTTTGTGAGTAGCCTATTTTTATAATGGCCCGGGGCATTGTTTATTTATCAATTGCTTCCTGCGAATTCGCGACAGAAAAACCCCACCCAATATAGCTCCAGTAAAATGGATCATATCCTTTGAACGGTTTGGGCTAGGGATACACGGTTTTCAGTAAAGTAATGGTGAAATGACAGTCACGAAGCTGTGCTCAGTTTTCCTTTATGGCATACTACTTAGTGTGTAAGTGATACACCGTTATGGGAACTAATTTCAGACATACAGCCTGAAATTGTGCAATTCTTAGACCATCAGAAGGTTTCGGGGCTGGATCAAAAACATTTGGGGCTGTATCGCTGGAAGCCCAGGCCTAATGATGCCATTGTCCACGATAAAGCTCCACATCCATTTAAACACCCATGAGTTTCATTGTAAATGTAGAGGCTATCAGACAGACAATAATGGGTCAATTACTTAATGTATAGCTTTACGTTTGAATAATTGGGAATGTTTTATTCTGAATTGCAACCTCATATGATGACCTATATGTTATGGCCAAATTTGGGCCACTTGGTATAACATACAAGGGGATATTTTCTGTGCAGAATAATGTGAATCAGGAGGAATACAGCTATATAGTCTTGCATTGCCATAATGAGTACTGTGTAGTATCTTCCCACTGGTCACACACTGGTTGAATCATTGTTGTTTACAAGTCATTTCAATGAAATTACCTTGAACCAAAGTGGAATAGACATTGAATTGACGTCTGTGCCAAGTGGGTTAATTCACATGGCTACCGGAACAATCAAACAATGTGAGAAAGACAGAAATCAATGTATCCCTTACCTGTGATCAGGTCATAATGAGGAGGCTATAGCAGGGTCTCGCTGTGCATGGTCTTGCAGCTGTGTAGGGTCTCGCAGCTGTACTCACATAGCCAGAGTGCCAGTCTTTTTCTGCTCTGTTGTTGTCATGATGAATAAGACAAAAACAGAATTACACCCAGGCTAGTTCTCATGCATAGATCAGACATTTCCACTAGAACACACCCCTCCCTTAAGTAAATAGTGCCCAAATTACAAGTCAGGAAGCTGCAGACACTATTTTGGAATGACCAGCAGAAACATGGGTCTTCAGATATTGATAGGTGACCCTGCCAAATGGGTTCAAATCAAATGTCATTTGTCACATGCTTCGTAAACAACAGGTATAGACTAACAGTGAAATGCTAACTTACATGCCCTTCCCAACAATGCAGAGAGAAAATAGAGAAATAATTTACAAATAATAACATGGGGAATAAATACATAAGTAACGATAACTTGGCTATATACCAGTGGTGTAAAGTGCTTAAGTAAAAATACTTTAAAGTACTATTTAAGTAGTTTTTTGGGGTATCTGTACTTTACTATTAATATTTTTGACGACTTTTACTTTTACAACATTCCTGAAGAAAATAATGTACTTTTTACTCCATACATTTTCCCTTACACCCAAAAGTACTCATTACATTTTGAATGCTTAGCAGGACAGGAAAATGGTTGAATTAACGCACTTAAAGTGAAAATACCTGGTCATCCCTACTGCATCTGATCTGGCGGACTCACTAAACACAAATGCTTTGTTGTTTGTAAACCAGAATGCACAATTTTCTTGTTTTTTTACTTTACGGATAGCCAGTGCCACACTTCAACACTCAGACATAATTATTAAATATACTTTTACTTTTGGTACTTAAGTATATTTAAAACCAAAAACTTTTTTACTTTTACTCAAGTAGGATTTTACTGGGTGACTTTCACTTTTACTTGAGTCATTTTCCTTTAAGGTATCTGTATTCCTACTCAAGTATGACAATTGGGTACTTTTTCCACCACTGCAATTTACACTGGGTATCAGTACCGAGTCGATGTGCAGGGGTACAAGGTCATTGGGGTAGATATGTACATATAGGTAGGGATAACATGACTATGCAACAGGATAGATAATAAAAAGTAACAGCAGCGTATGTGATGAGTCAAAAGAGTTGCAAAAAGGATAAATGCAGATAGTCCTGATAGCTATTGGTTAACTATTTAGTAGTTTTATGGCTTGGGGGTAGAAGCTGTTCAGGGTCCTGTTGGTTCAAGACTTGGTGCATAGGTACCGCTTGCCATACGATAGTAGAGAGAAGAGTCTATTCCCAAGATAAAAACTGTAATATATACTTTTTGAAATTATTTTTGAAGTTCTAGCATTAGTGTGGCTTCAGGCATTTGCTTGTGTATTCATCCAGCAAGGTCAAAGGTAATCTTCTCTACAGTGGTAGGTTTTCCTCTGTCTGGCTAAAGCTGGTTAGATAGGCCTATAGGTTTGCCAGTTCTTTGCTGCATCAGGCACTTCTTTAGTACTTCACTACTCTGTTGCAAACTAAATGGAAGGTTTTGGCCACTGGGTGTTTAGCCATGCACCTCAGTGATGCTGGCCTGATCTACTGTGTCTAGGATGATAGACCATCCACTGCTTAATTCTTGACTGTTCTCAAAGGGATACTTAAAGTCTTCAACTTTTTCATACCCCTCTCCCAATCTCTGCCTTTTTTCTTTATGAATCGATTTATAGGATACACAGGGTAATCATTCAGAAATATATTGCATTTCATATAATTACCAACATTTCCATACTAGTACAGACATACACTATATACAGTCGTGGCCAAAAGTTTTGAGAATGACACAAATATTAATTTTCACAAAGTTTGCTGCTTCAGTGTCTTTTGAGTATAATTACAAGCATTTCATAAGTGTCAAAGTCTTTTATTGACAATTACATGAAGTTGATGCAAAGAGTCAATATTTGCAGTGTTGACCCTTCTTTTTCAAGACCTCTGCAATCCGCCCTGGCATGCTGTCAATTAACTTCTGGGCCACATCCTGACTGATGGCAACTCATTCTTGCATAATCAATGCTTGGAGTTTGTCAGAATTTGTGGGTTTTTGTTTGTCCACCCACCTCTTGAGGATTGACCACAAGTTCTCAATGGAATTAAGGTCTGGGGAGTTTCCTGGCCATGGACCCAAAATATCGATGTTTTGTTCCCCGAGCCACTTAGTTATCACTTTTGCCTTATGGCAAGGAAAAGGCATTGAAAAGGCATTGTTCATCACCAAACTGTTCCTGGATGGTTGGGAGAAGTTGCTCTCGGAGGATGTGTTGGTACCATTCTTTTTTCATGGCTGTGTTCTTAGGCAAAATTGTGAGTGAGCCCACTCCCTTGGCTGAGAAGCAACCCAACACATGAATGGTCTCAGGATGCTTTATTGTTGGCATGACACAGGACTCCCCTTGTCTTCTCCGTACAAGCTTTTTTTCCGGATGCCCAAACAATCAGAAAAATGATTCATCAGAGAAAATGACTTTACCCCAGTCCTCAGCAGTCCAATCCCTGTACCTTTTGCAGAATATCAGTCTGTCCCTGATGTTTTTCCTGGAGAGAAGTGGCATCTTTGCTGCCCTTTTTGACTCCAGGCCATCCTCCAAAAGTCTTTGCCTCACTGTGCGTGCAGATGCACTCACATCTGCCTGCTGCCATTCCTGAGCAAGCTCTGTACTGGTGGTGCCCCGATCCCGCAGCTGAATCAACTTTAGAAGACGGTCCTGGCACTTGCTGGACTTTCTTGGGCACCCTGAAGCCTTCTTCACAACATTTGAACCGCTCTCCTTGAAGTTCTTGATGATCCGATAAATTATTGATTTAGGTGCAATCTTACTGGCAGCAATATCCTTGCCTGTGAAGCCCTTTTTGCAAAGCAATGATGACGGCACGTGTTTCCTTGCAGGTAACCATGGTTGACAGAGGAAGAACAATGATTCCAAGCACCACCCTCCTTTTGAAGCTTCCAGTCTGTTATTCAAACTCAATCAGCATGACAGAGTGATCTCCAGCCTTGTCCTTGTCAACATTCACACCTGTGTTAACGAGAGAATCACTGACATGATGTCAGCTGGTCCTTTTGTGGCAGGGCTGAAATGCAGTGGAAATGTTTTTTGGGGATTCAGTTCATTTGCATGGCAAAGAGGGACTTTGCAATTCATCTGTTCACTTTTCATAACATTCTGGAGTATATGCAAATTGCCATCATACAAACTGAGGCAGCAGACTGTGAAAATTAATCTTTGTGTCATTCTCAAAACTTTTGGCCACAACTGTATACAAAAGTATGTGGGCACCCCTTCAAATTAGTTGATTTGGCTATTTCAGCCACACTTGTTCCTGACAGGGGTATAAAATAGAGCACACAGCCATGCAATCTCCATAGACAAACATTGGCAGTAGAATGGCCCATACTGAAGAGTTCAGTGACTTTCAACATGGCACTGTCATAAAATGGCACCTTTCCACCAAGTCAGTTTGTCAAATGTCTGCCCTGCTAGAGCTGCCACGTTCAACTGTAAGTGCTGTTATTGTGAAGTGGAAACGTCTAGGAGCAACAACGGCTCAGCCAAAAAGTGGTAGGCTACACAAGCTCACAGAACGGGACCGCAGAGTGCTGAAGTGTGCAGCACATACAAATCGTCTGTCCTTGGTTACAACACTCACTACCGAGTTCCAAACTGCCTCTGGAAGCAACGTCATCACAACTGTTCATTGGGAGCTTCATGAAATAGACTTCCATGGCCAAGCAGCCGCACACAAGCCCAAGATCACCATGCACAATGCCAAGCCTCGGCTGGAGTGGTGTAAAACTCGCCGCTATTGGACTCTGGAGCAGTGGAAACGCATTTTCTGGAGTGATGAATCACGCTTCAACATCTGTCAGTCCGACAGATTAATCTGTGTTTCGCGGATTCCAGGAGAACGCTACCTGCCAAATGCATAATGCCGACTATAAAGTTTGGTGGAGGAGGAATAATGGTCTGGGGCTGTTTTTCAATGTTCGGGCTAGGCCCCTTAGTTCCACTGAAGGGAAATCTTAACGCTACAGCATACTATGACATTCTAGATGATTCTGTGCTTCCAATTTTGTGGCAACAGTTTGGGGAAGGCCCTTTCCTGTTTCAGCATGGCAATGCCCCCATGCACAAAGTGAGGTCCATACAGAAATGGTTTGTCGGGATCGGTTTGGAAGAACTTGACTGGCCAGCACAGAGCCCTGACCTCAACCCCATAGAAAACTTTTGGGATGAATTGGAACGCAGGCCGCGAGCCAGGCCTAATCGCCCAAAATCAGTGCCCAACCTCACTAATGCGCTTGTGGCTAAGTGGAAGCAAGTCCCTGCAGCTGTGTTCCAACATCTAGTGGAAAGCCTTCCCAGAAGAGTGGTGGCTGTTATAGCAGCAAATGGGGGACCAACTCCATATTAATGCCCATAATTTTGGAATGAGATGTTCGACGAGCAGGTGTGACATACTTTCAGCCATGTAGTGTATTTACTTTGATGCATTTTACTGTACGTATGTGCATACAGTACAGTAGATGGCGGTAAAGTAATTTCACTTAGCTAAACCTGCATGCTAAATAGATGAAGAAGAATTTCTTGCCCAATTGGCAAAAATCGTCTGTACTCCGCGCGTGCGCATTTGAAATATGATCATGTTGTTGATATGCTATGCTAGCTAGCTAGTGGAGTTGTTTTTGCATATTAGGTTACCATTAACTTTACTCTCTTCACTGTCTCGCCACTGTATCAAGATAAACCAGAAAACGCTCCGCATGAAGGGCTGATGGAAAACGCAAGAGATTCGGTGAGCGCTATTATTGTGTTCTGTGTAAATCTCTGGTGTAATCTTATTTCCCCTTTCTTTGTTGTGGTTGTCAGACTGCAGCAGCTAGTTTAGCTAGCAAGGCTAGGCATTAGTAGTCCCAGATAGTTACTGTAGCTGCAGAAAATAAAACAGACAGCTTTATTCCAGCATTGCCTGCTTTTCAATTGTTTTATCAAGCTAGCCGTTGTTGTTGGCATGCTGTTGTGCTGCTTCTTCAACGACCCTCCAACATTCTAGGGCAGCTTCTCCGCTTGAATAACGGGCAAGATCCAGCAGCTACCATTAACGTTACGTTAGCTGGCTAGCAAATAATTGCAAGAAGGCAGGCCCGTCATATTAAATAGACCGCACTGCAGTGATTTTTGCCGCTGTATTGGGGTCTCTTGCAGACTTTAATTCCTGGGGATATCAGGTCATGGGCCAGTGCGTGCAGCTGTCATTTCAATGTTGTGCTTTGGCAACAGAGGTTCTGAATAGAAAGGGGGCGGTGCACCATCGATGACATTAGCTATCTGTTACTGCAGTGCAAAGTGTTTGTCATGTAGCTTGCTTGCTGTATGTTGTCGCTGTTTTGATCACTGAGAACAGACTTGTTTTAGTGTGAAAATGGTAAGTGAGCTACCACCAGATATGTTGTGGTGGGTGTTAGGGTTATAATTGGTTAACATGTTGAGCTCTGAGCAATTTCCATGTTGGTTCAATGCAGTGCTATTCATAGATTAATTAATTGGTATGTTGCTATTGAATTGACATGTTGTACTTTCAAAGTCTCCTTCACTATTCATTCTGTCCGTGTTGCATGGAAACATTGCACATAGGTTACATATTCTCTTGGGCCTCTATGTAGGCTTATCTAACAAGGTTTATGGATGCAGTGATTGCTTTGCCTTTATCAGAAAAAATGATCAGCAGTAGGTTATCATGCAAAGCAACCACCTGTCGTGGCATGCGGGTAAGTGAGACTGCATTGACTGCGCTGTGCTAGCTCTAGCTGACACAATCCTCTCTCTCCTACAGGCTGAACGGACTGTTCGTTCAGAAAGGAAGAGGCGGGACTCGTTTGGGATGTTCGATGGCTATGACAGCTGCAGTGAGGATTCCAGCAGTAGCTCGAGCTCTGAGGACAGTGATGAAGAGGTGCCCTCCCTCCCTGCCAGCCTGCCCATCATCAAGACCAACGGCCAGGTCTACACCTACCCCGATGGGAAGGCAGGAATGGGTTAGTAGTACTGTGGCTGCCTCTGCCTATTGAGCATAGCCGCTGATGGTGTTATTACAGGGTTGAATTGAGATTTTAGCATTCTATTATATGGCCATCTCTTCGACTGAACAGTACTCACACCTTGGTATCCCTCCGTGTATGTGTGTATGTGTGTATGTATGTATGTATGTGTGTGTGTGTGTTTCACTCTCCTCAGCCACCTGTGAGATGTGTGGGATGGTTGGAGTGAGAGACGCTTTCTACTCCAAAACCAAGCGCTTCTGCAGTGTATCCTGTTCAAGGAGTTACTCATCCAACTCTAAAAAAGCCAGCATACTGGCCAGACTGCAGGTAACAGCAAACTGCACTAAGTCTACTTCTATTGTCCTTGTATGTTCCTCTATAACCACCATTTTAAGTTGAATTGACATTGAAAAGGTGTGAAAACAGGTTGTATTTATTTCATTTGAATTCCTTCCTCTGTGTATCATCCTCTGTGTATCTATAAGTAGCTATGTTTCCATTAACTGGTCCAGTGATTTTTTGTTGTTGTTGTTGTTGACATTTAGAAAGTCCGTATAGAAAATAGATGCAACAGTTGCCTGCTACAGTTTCCATTGAGCATTAATAAATTGCTGACAGCCTGTATACCCTCCCAGCTATGTGTTTCATGTCTCAGGTAGCCCGCGAAAGCCAGCATGGATATACTGCAATAATTTACTCATATTTGTCATATTCTAATAATTATCATGTTCCAACGTATTGCAACGGTGAAAAAATAGAATTTGTCAGCAATAGGTATTTAGAATTAAATGTTGAGTGGATCGTTTTTGTTAGGGCCAGGTGACGACATCATGTGCCCCACGAACATTCAAAATTATTTGGCAATCCTCTTTTCAAAAAACAGTTTCCATCATAATTTGTCGCAATAAAGAAAGTTAGACAAAAAAAAAATCCATCCCAGTCGAACTGATACAAATGTTGTTGATCTTTAGAAAATGTATTCTATAATCTGCCGTTTCCTTTACACACGTTGCAATGATTTCTTTTGTCGAATAAACCTGGGACAAAGGAAACCTGCCTGGCTTGTATGCTTCTTCTTCTATCTCTCTCAATATTCGTTCCTTTATTATTATTTTCAAAGGGTAAACCACCAACGAAAAAGGCTAAAGTATTACAGAAGCAGCCTCTCATGGCGAAGTTGGCTGCCTATGCCCAGTACCAAGCCAACCAACAGAATCAAGTCAAGTCAAAAACAGGTAAGTTCCATGTAAAAGTTCATGACATGTGAAATGCATTTATTACCAATTACATATGACAACAATTACAATGACTACAGTATAGGTGCAACAGTCTTCAAGGATGATTCTACTAGGACTAGATTGAGATGATGTCTTTCTCACTGTAAATAAAGAAGGTGATGATAAGGTAGTCGACTTTTGTTATCTACCTCTCATGACGATACTTGTGGTGGTTGCAGTGATTCCTGTGAAAGGCTTTGATTGGGGACGCTACATAGGCACCGGCGACATTAACGGGGCACCTGTCGGCTGTTTCAAACATGTAAGCAACGCTCAGCTCAAACACTCCAAAGGGTTGCTGATGAAAAGGGACAGTGAATGGAAGTCAGAACATGTAGACACAGCCAATATGGTATATCTTAACTGACATTATACTTTTAAAGTAGAGATCACGCTCAGTGGATGAATGATGCAAGCATCTATGGTTGCCTCTCATGATGAGTGCTTATTAAGGGACTAATATTACAATAAATACGAAGTAATTGAATTTCAGCTTGCGCCTTTCTTGTTTTGTTATAAAGAAGTAGATTCTTCTAGATATTAGAATGTGTTGATTTGTAACCCTGTAAGACTTTTTATGCTCCAGTACAACGAAACTCAACAGAGCAAGTATGTTAGAATATACACTGCCGTTCCAAAGTTTGGGGTCTCTTAGAAATGTCCTTGTTTTTGAAAGAAAAGCAAATTTTTTTTGTCCATTAAAATAACATCAAATTCATCAGAAATACAGTGTAGACATTGTTTATGTTGTGAATGACTATTGTAGCTGGAAATGGCAGATTTAAAAAAACAACAACATTTTAATGGAATATATACATAGGTGTACAGAAGCCCATTATTAGCAACCATCACTCCTGTGTTCCAATGCCACGTTGTGTTAGCTAATCCAAGTTTATCATTTTAAAAGACTAATTGACTCTGCCTAATGATCAATTAGCCTTTTTAAAATGATAAACTTGGATTAGCTAAAACAACGTGGCATTGGAACACAGGAGTGATGGTTGCTAATAATGGGCCTCTGTACGCCTATGTAGATATTCCATTAAAAAAATCTGCCGTTTCCAGCTACAATAGTCATTTACAACATTAACAATGTATTTCTGATCAATTTGATGTTATTTTAATGGACAAAAAAATTGCTTTTCTTTAAAAATCAAGGACATTTCTAAGTGACCCCAAACTTTTGAATGGTAGTGTACCTCATCTCCATTGACCCATCAAACAGTGTGATGAAAACATCGTTTTTGTTGTTTTTTACATTATTGAAGCTGCACTAATTGTGAGGATAGGTGACAATGAAGAATATTAGCTTGCCATGATGAGTTTGGTTGTTTTAATTAACAGCTGTCCTTTTTGAGTGGACATTTGTATTGTGATGATGTCATTCTCTGTGTTCAGCATGTGTTGTCTTCTCTGCCTTAGGTTCCCATGGGAACTTCTTGGGGTGACCTTGCAGAAGGGGTGAGGGTAGAGGTGCCCAATACAGACAGCGGCCTGCCAATGAAAGTGTACTGGATAGCAGGAGTTATCAAATTAGCAGGTAACAAAGCAGCCCCAGAGAATCCTCTTCACTCTAAAATGCACCTGGCTGGCTTCCTAGATGACGGTGTACTTTCTCTGTATTCATTGTTTTCATCAAACTCTGTTTACACATAGACATGTTACACTTAGATGTAGCCTACACACAATGCTTGGAAACATAGATGCATCTCTCATCCACAATACTCCTATGATTTGATTTTAAATGGTATTTCAGGAAGAAAAAAAAATCTGAAAATCACAAATAAGGTTCAGTGGTTTTCCTAATTTTAAAACATTATTGTGTTTCTCTCCGCAGGCTTTAAGGCACTGCTACGGTACGAGGGGTTTGATGGTGACTCTGGCAGGGATTTCTGGTGTAACATCTGTGTCCCTGACATCCACCCGGTGGGGTGGTGTGCAGCAGGAGGAAAGCCTCTGGTTCCTCCCAAGTGTAAGACTAACAGAGGGAATAGTACTTTACTTTGTTTTGCCAAGATAAGGATAAAGGCTGTGCTACAAGTGTTCAGTCATTTATCATTTTTGACCGGTTTGAGAGAATCATTTCTAATCTTTGCCAAACGTTGTCTGACTGTTTCACCTTAGCCATTCAGCACAAGTGCACCAACTGGAAAGCGTTTCTTGTGAAATGCCTAACAGGAGCAAAGACTCTACCTATTGATTTCTCCACCAAGGTGAGCTACAACTCTACATCACAAGACACTCCAACACCTCACTCATAGTCCAAACATGCATCAAATATCAATGTTAGAAGATGAATATGCTTGTATTATTTCCACAAATGCAACACTAATAACCTTATGGCACTACCAGTACAAACATGCATTGCATGTATTATTGTAGAGTGACATATTCTATAAGGCCTAACAGGATTGTCAAGTAACCTTGTAGAATCTTCACCTCCTCACCCTTCCCCAGGTGCAGCAGAGCATGCAGTTCCCCTTTAAGAAGCTGATGCGTGTGGAGGTGGTGGATAAGACTCATCTGTGCCGGACGCGGGTGGCCCTGGTAGAGCAGGTGATCGGAGGTCGGCTTCGGCTCGTCTACGAGGAGTGCGAGGACGGCTCGGACGACTTCTGGTGCCACATGTACAGCCCACTGATACACAGCATCGGCTGGTCCCGCGGCATTGGACACCGCTTCAAGAGATCTGGTCAGTGACATAGTGGGGAGGGCACGCGGGACTAGGCACATAAGGGTAAAGATTTGCTTAGGGTTTAACCTGTTTGGTATAGGGGGCAGTATTGAGAATTTTGGAAAAATATGTTCCCATTTTTAACTGCCTCCTACACCAACTCAGAAGCTAGAATATGCATATTATTGTTCAGGTTTGGATAGAAAACACTCTGAATTTTCTAAAACTGTTTGAATGGTGTCTGTGAGTATAACAGAACTCCTATGGCAGGCAAAAACCTGACAAGGTTTCAAGCAGGAAGTACCCTGTCTGACAAGGAGTCGTGCGTCTTACCTCTTTTTATTGAAAAGTAAGGATCTTAGCTGTAACGTGACAATTCCCAGGGCTCCAATAGGCTCTCAGAGCCCGCGAAAACCCTGAAGGTTTACGAGGGAGCCTCAGGTTGAAACATATTATCACCTTTTGTAAGTGGATGCTGAGAGGACCTTTGAATGATGCGCGTGCATGAGTCGCTTCTGAGGAGAAATTTTATTCGGCTGTTTAGGCTCAATGCATACTCCCGGTCGGAATATTATCACTTCTCTACGACATAAATGGCATAAAAATTGGTTTTAAACAGCGGTTGACATGCTTCGAAGTACGGTAATGGAATATTTAGACATTTTTGACAAGCCAACGCGCCATGCGTGGGACCGTGAAAAAGCATTCTGATAGTGTCTAGAACTCACGAACAAAACGTCGCTTTTGGAACATAACGATGGATTATTTGGGACCAAACCAACATTTGTTATTGAAGTAGAAGTCCTGGCAGTGTATTCTGATGAAGAACAAGCAAGGTAAGAACATTTTTCTTATAGGAAATGTGATTTTGGTGGAGGCTGAACTGGGTGGGTATCTAAAAAGCTAGCCCTGTAATGCCGGGCTATGTACTTAGATTATTGCAAAATGTGCTTCATCCGAAAAGCTATTTTAAAATCGGACATATCGAGTGCATAGAGGAGTAATGTATCTATAATTCTTAAAATAATTGTTATGCTTTTTGTGAACGTTTATCGTGAGTAATTTAGCAAACTGTTAGTAAATTCACCGGAAGTTTGCGGTGGTTTTTTTCTGAACGTCACATGCTAATGTAAAAAGCTGGTTTTTGATATAAATATGAACTTGATTGAACAGACATGCATGTATTGTATAACACAATGTCCTAGGTGTGTCATCTGATGAAGATCATCAAAGGTTAGTGCTGCATTTAGCTGTGGTTTGGGTTTATGTGACATATGCTAGCTTGAAAAATGGGTGTCAGATTTTTTCTGGCTGGGCACTCTGCTGACATAATCTAATGTTTTGCTTTCGTTGTAAAGCCTTTTTGAAATCGGACAGTGGGGTTAGATTAACG
This sequence comes from Salmo trutta, assembly GCF_901001165.1. Taxonomy (NCBI): domain Eukaryota; kingdom Metazoa; phylum Chordata; class Actinopteri; order Salmoniformes; family Salmonidae; genus Salmo; species Salmo trutta. The sequence continues at coordinate 45,930,057 of NC_042957.1, forward strand.
AGATTCTTGTCTTTAAATAGCTGTGAAATAGTCATATGTTTGAGAAATTGAAGTAATAGTATTTCTAACGATTCAAAAATCGCGCCACTGGAATTATAATAGCTGTTACGTAGGTGGGACGAAATCGTCCCACATAGCCCAGAGAGGTTTTAAGGATCCTGAAAAGTTCAACATGGATGAAACACTTACAGGCACTTTAAGATTCTAGTTGTTTCCGTATGATTTATATTTGATTCGAATGCTCTTCCTTTATTTTGGTGTTTCAAATGTTAATGATATTATTGTTTCAGATGTTTCAAAGAAACTTGATGGCCAAGTAGATGCCCCAGGACAGCTTTTTGCGAAGGTGAGTTCAAATAAATGGTTCAATCTGCCACTTGACTCAGTTGATTCAAAGATTTTTCTGGTCTCTTGACATTTTATTTGATACGTGGCACAATCTCTCTCAGGTGAAGGATGTTGACCAGAGCGGGGAGTGGTTTAAAGATGGCATGAAGCTGGAGGCTATTGACCCTCTGAATCTATCAGCTATTTGTGTTGCTACTGTCAGAAAGGTAAGCCTTATAATGGTGATGAGAAATATGACTGACAGAGAAATGAGGGAAATAAAGACAAATGAACTTGCACATGTAACAGATTTGTGCACATTCACACTCCCTGCCTTCTCTTCCTCCAGGTCTTGGCGGATGGATACCTCATGATCGGAATTGATGGTTCCGAGGCGGCTGATGGTTCTGACTGGTTCTGCTATCACTCCACCTCTCCCTCTATCTTTCCTGCTGGATTCTGTGAAATCAACACAATTGAACTCACCCCTCCACGTGGTACATACTGAATTGCATTACATTGTGTGGTAAAAGCATCATCACAATTGTCTATTTGAGTTTATTTGTAGTATCAAGAGAGTGCACATCACTGATTCTCACCTCACAGTGGCTATTTAATTTGGCCAGCCAGTTGCTGTTACTTGTAGCCTCAATAAGTAAGTCTTTTCTGCAGGGTACACAAAACTCCCATTCAGATGGTTTGACTACCTAAGGGAAACGGGTTCAGTGGCAGCTCCGGTGAAGCTCTTTAACAAGGTAACCTTGTTCAGCTTTTGGTCTGCTAGCTATTTTGCCTGTTAGCTCGTTTTGGCTCTATACTTTTGTTCTCAGTCTGTTAGTTGGACTGAATTTGTTGTCAAAACCAACTACTTGTTTGTCTGAGTAACCCTTTAGATTTTTCACCTGTTGGATTTCATCTATTTGAAATTTGATTGTTTTTGCACTTTGGCTTTTTCAAATTGCTTGATTTCTCTCAGTAGTGTAGTCGTTACAGGATATTAGTCCGAATAAGGATGACCAAGCGCATCTGAGTGCAGTGAAGTTAAGACTAGTAGCCCACCAATGTACAACGTCGTATGCTTTGTATTTGTAGTGTTATGACAAATTCCCTGAGTCCACCTGCTGAATGTCCCCTTCTCTTTCTTGACTCTGAAGGAAGTTCCAAACCATGGGTTCCGCCCTAGCATGAAGCTGGAGGCTGTGGACCTGATGGAGCCCCGGCTGGTGTGTGTTGCCACAGTGACACGTATTGTACATAGACTGCTGCGCATCCATTTTGACGGCTGGGAGGACGAGTATGATCAGTGGGTGGACTGTGAATCACCTGACCTCTACCCTGTGGGCTGGTGTCAGCTGACTGGCTACCAGCTACAGCCACCAGCTGTGCTCGGTGAGTTTTATTGGGATTTTTCAGCATTTATTCACAAAGATGAAGATGGACAAAGATATATTTTCGTAGTGCAATGTCTGAACTCATTCTAGTCTAGCCCCAAATAATTTTTGGGAAAATAAAGTCAGATTTTTCATTAGCGTCATCCAAATGGCCTTGACTGTAATCTCCCAAAATAACCAAAACTACCAATACAGGTAGAACTGCTTTGAAACTGCCAATAAATGCAAAACAAAAACAACCAAGAGAAACAGTCAAAACACAGAAACCTTCAGATAACCAAAACACTGCGACTTTAACACCAAACCTTTAATCTGAAACGAATCCTAGTAATGTAGGAAAAATGAGCTAAAGCATTGGCTTTTTTTGAATGAGTTGAGACGAGCTGTGCTGTATGAATGAATGAGTTGTTCTCTGGTTTGTGCTTTTTTTCCAGCCTCTAGAGAGTTCCCTCCGAGTGTGACAAAGCAGAAGAAGAAATCCCAGCAGTACAAAGGCCAAAAGAAAAGTAGGTCATCCGCCCCCTCCCCCTGCACCCTCCCCCTCTCGTTACTGCCCCTGTGCCTCCACCTCCTCCAATGCACACTCCCCTTTCCCTCTTTCTTTCTCTATTTAAGGGCAAAGCTGCACTCGCCACGGCTCTTCACGATTCTTGCTCTGCATCTCTATTCACACCAAAACAGAGCATTGAAACCAAGTCAAAACTCTCCTACACCGGATACATTTCCGTACCAGTGTGAAGCTGTTATTAGAGGATTAGACCTCAGGCTAAAGAAAATTCTCCAATGCCTGCAATAAAATACCAATTATTTGATTATGTAGATATTTTTATAGTATGCTTGGTTTCTATATGCTCATTCAGTCTTTGTTAGTCATGCCGGACATTACGTCAAGCTTTTCCTGAATAACTTAGATTTCTAAGACATTTTTACCTAGATAGATTTGAATTTGACCTTATTGATGATTAATAACACTTAAGTAGTCACACGTCAAAAGAGCAAAGGCATAAAAAACATGAGAAGGTAACAGAAGAGCTGATCAACCATTTTACCTTTTGTCTTGGTTTTTAGAGAGGAAGATCCCCATTGGTAAGAGACCAGTGAGTTTTTCGGGGGTGGTATTGAGTGGAGTGCCCCAGAGGAACCTTTCTGGAGACGAGAACATGACCCCGCCAGACTACTCATCTCCTCCCACGCCAGCATCTGCCCCTGGGACTGCACAGCCTCCCTCGGCAGCCCAGGAACTCAGCCCCAATGGAAAGCCAGGTAACCTAAACCAACCTGCTAACTGAACTCAAATTAGAAACCCATGTTAAGCCTGGTAGTTGGGTAGGGATGTTCTCTACTGAAAGAGAATGGTGTAGTAGGTCAAGTACTCTACCCCATCTCAACATCAACAATCTTGAACAAGGCAACTTATTTGCTCCATTATCTCCTGAGTTTTATAATTCATCCTCTCCTTCCTATTTATTTTCATACTTCTATACTGGCCCTCTTTCCTTTCCCAAGGGGTGACGCTGCAGCTGAAGGAGGAGGTTCAGGAGGCAGACGAGTTCACCTTCCCGCAGGGCACAGCCTCCGACCTGGAGAGCAACGGCTCCGGCGGAAGCTACTACATCAAGCAGGAGACCTGAGCCTCCATGGGGCACTGCTGCACCCACCAACGGAGGGCCAGCCTGGGGGCAAGAAGGAGCCAGTCCCCTCCCTCTCCCTCCACAGCACCAGAGACCATGGGCCCTGGGTGGCATCCCCACAACATTAACATGGAAGGTCACCTGGGGGCTCCAAGCTGTGCCCATAGAGACTTGGGACAGAGCGACTCAAAGACTAGTTCCAAACAGACAGCGCAAACGGGGAGAGGAGTGTAGAGAATAAAGGGAAAAAGAGAGGTGCGTGAACGACAATAACTTTACGTTTCAGTTCAGTTTTTTGTACTTCAACAAAAAAATACGTTTTTATAAGATTTTTTTCTAATCCGATATCTTTTTGTGCATCTCTCGTATTCGTTACTTTGAGGTAGGGTAATCTTTTGATGGATAAACTATGTGATGTTTGTGAGTATACATAATCCAATTTTCCAAAAAAACAGGGTGTATGTATGTAGGTATTGAATGGACTAAACCTTACTGGTATAAAACAATCACTCAGATATAAAGTAGAAACACCACCAATCAGATTCATACCAGTTCTGCACATTCAACTAAGATTTGAGCAGCTTACCACATTCTCTGGATCTTGCGTTCCATTTGTGTGATAGCCAATAATGATTTACAGCTATCTCTGGGACATTACCAAGGAGAATGTGGGAGAGCCCCAAATCTCTAGTTGACCCTTTTCTATCACTATATTTACCATGCCTTATTTAAAATATGTTTACAAATATTACTCCTTTTGGCCATCTGATTGCAGGCAAAAAAAATAATCAAATCTAAACAATTCTACTCTATGAAAAACAGGTGATCCACTGTGATAATATTTAGTTCTATCACGGTTTACTACACAATGATATGCAAACCTTGACTCTTGTTTCAAGTAATAGAGATCTATGTGAAATGTTTTATATCTAATGTATAGCATTATTCTACATGAATTATGTCATAACTCAGAGCGACACTATAAATATGAGCAGAGGAAATATTCAAGTCACTGTAATAGTCGGGCTGTGTTTCATCACTACCATCAACAACATGAGAACCGTTTATCTAAATAGAGAATTTACTGTCTTTGTAAAAGATAAACTTAATAATAATGCCTTTTGCTCTACCTCTTTTAGAAACTTTAATGTAATCTCCTGTTGCAAGGTTTTCAGATTCTGGTCAAACCACACGTAAAGGTGATTTTTCATTACAATTTAATTCACTTTGACAGCTATGTGTGCATATTTCCTAGTAAGTGATTGGTAGGCCTGGGCTAAATTGTCACACTCACTGACTCATGATCATACATTTTCTTCATAGGCCATCCTTTCATTGGGAGATATTAAATGAATGTCAATATTGATTTATAAAATAAAATATTACGTTAAATGTGTATTTATGAACAAAGCATGCAGTATATAACAGAGCCAATTTACAAACATGATATGGTGATTTATTTTGTGCCATATGAGAAATTAAAGAGGGATTATAATTTACATACTATATAAACTAACGACTGCACTCCGTTGTCTCACTTTATATACCAGTAAGGTTGACAATTTACTCTCAGGAAATCTTAGCGTATTGTATTATAGGCTTCTTCTTCCTTGTTAAGGTTATTGAGAAAGGTGTTGTCATTGGCTGTTGGCATGCTGAAATTAGACTCCAGAGATTGATGTGGTCAACAGTATTAACAAAATGTGTCAGTCCAAGATCGGTCTTAAGGTAAATGTGTCGCTTGGTAAACCATCTCACTAATGTAGAGACCTATCTGATTGTGATACACGGTCCCATTTTAAGTGGATTTGTCATATTCTGTCTCTAGAGGTAGGATTACCCTTCTGTATGTCACTGTTTGATAATGTGTCGGTGTTTGTTTTGAACTTTTCTTTTTTGCAAAAATGTTCAGTTAAATGTTAGCTCTGTCGATTTTGTCTTACTGTATGTTTCAATGTCTGGTCCTGAGTGAAACTCAAACTAGTATTACAGTCTCAATGAAAATGTACATTTTACGCGCTGGCTGGTGTAAACCAGCTCAGGTGACCATGGTGATGCCAAAGATTGCCAAAGGTCACTGCCAAGCAATAACGTCTTATCACAGTACTCTCCTAACGTTACATTTGACCCTAAATGTTATAATAATGAACAAGGTTTGACAGGCACACAGTAGCTAAATATATGGTAAAGAGGCATATCTGTTGCAAATGCCCCTCAATTTCACCCTACATTAGGTTTGGGAGACAGTGAGATCATAAGCTTTTAGCTGTACTTTCACTCAAACTTCAGACTGCGTCAAAGACCGAATGGTGGAAATATACATGACATTATGTTAATATATGGCATGACTGTTTTAAGGCGACAAACATTGTCTCCGTCGTCCTTGTAACACAAATGTTAGACAGGAGAATCCATGGTATTTGAATGAAGAAAAAAATAAACGCACAAATGGACTCAATATAGGGCTACACTATTCTGATCGTGACGTTTATTGATTTCAAATGCATTTCATCAATATTATAATCAATGTAAAAGAACAAGACTATATGGTGTGTTTGTTAAAACCAAAATATGTGCATGCAGCAGTGTGAACATCCTGTCCTCTTGTGCTTAACTAGTTGGTCTTGGTTTATGTGTAACTGTTGGTCTTTGCACTAACACAGGTCTGTGTGTATGTGTGCTTGTTTCTATTGTTAAACCCCTTCATCATATTGTCTTTGTATTCTGGTGCTATATATATATATATATATATATTTGATAAAGTCATAACCTTTTAAGAATGAAATGATTTTCAGAAACTGTTACCATAGTGGAGAAATAGTTCTCTTCTTGTATTTTGGATACAACTATAATGAAAGATTTGTAATGGAATTAACTGTCAAAACACAACAAAAAATCTGCATCCAAGTATATAGTTTTTGTTCCTTGGTTTCCATGGTAAATGTGCTGTGAACATGAAGTTTACTAAGCTATAGTATATCAACTACAAAAGTTAAGATGTATTTGAAGATTTAGATGTTTACTTTCATTTAATATTTTTAATGAATCTTGCAGCATGTTTGTGGAAAAAGCATTAATGTAAAATAAATTATTCACTTTTACACTGCATAAAAGTACAGTATTGAGAAGCTAGTGTCCATTGTTTCGTTAACCACACCATTAAATGGATACTTTGGGATTGATGTCCTTTATCTACTTCCCAGAGTCAGGTGAACTCCTGGATACCATTTTTGTGTCCAGTAGGAAGGAAGTTACAGGTAGTTTCATGAGCCAGCACTGACTGGAAATCCATGGGATCTGCTAGCATGCCATGACTGGATGCTTTAATCAAGTCTAGGTCCAAGAGGCTTCTAATCAGCTTCTACCCTCAAGCCATAAGACTCCTGAACATCAAATGGCTACTCAGACTATTTGCATTGCCCACTTATTTTTAGGTATTTTCTTAACTGCACTGTTGGTTATGGGCTTGTAAGCATTTCACTACCTGTTGTATTCGGCGCATGTGACAAATTAAATTGGGATGTCTATGGGTATCTGCTAGCATGCTATGACTGGAAGTCTATGGTGTCTGCTAGCAGACCTATTGACTTCATTGCGCTAAAGTTTCCTGAGCCAATGCCAACTTACTCCATACTGGACAGAACACTTAATACGAGTTCATCCAACACTGGGGGAAGTAGTCAGAAGGGCCTCCCAAAATGACTGTCAAGAAGTAAAGTAGCTGTTCACAATGAATCATGCAAGTAAACTGGATTTAAATGTTGGAGTGCCCTCAAACCCAATTTGTGCCTCTAGTCAGGTTTACACCTGGGACTCCAGGTGGGTGCAATTAAGGTTGAACACAACCAGCAAGCTCCAAACGTCAGGGTAAGCGTTGAATACCCCTGCTGTAGAGAATGTTACCAAGTTCAGCCAATGTAGCATATAGGGCAACAGCCAGCTTTGAGAACTGGTGTATTGTCAAGTAACATTCAGAATGTTGCAGTTAACTTCCCATTTCAAGGCAAATATTTACTGCACTGTTGACCAAATAGGCCCATGTTTATTGCTACCAAAAACTCCCATATTGACTGACGCTTTCCAAACTTCCTACACTATGGTGGAATTGGGTTGACACAAGCCAACCCACTGCTGCCACCGCCCACTTTTAGATGCCCCCAATCACAGGTGTACTCAGAAAAGCTATAGAGGGCAATGCCTTAAATGGCATGTACATAACATCTTGCAAATATTTATTGAAATAATTCAGTAGCATGCCTTGCCATTGGTTTTGAATATATTGAAGCCCCTTCACTAGAGGCCCACATGCACTGAACAGAAGCTACTACCAATTAATGCTTACAAACTTTCCCAGTCCCCTACTAACAAAGCCCCTGAACAGTTTCAAAGTAAACTAGGAAGCCTCATGTATTCTACTCCATGATTTTTATTGACATTATTTTTAAGTGCTCTGAAGTCACAAAGTACATAAACACGTTCCAGATCAACAGCATTCAGAATTGGTTTGATGGGGTGTGAGATGAAAACTATTCCAGTTCCATTTTATTTACTCATACAGGAATCCATTTTGGCAGCTCTTGTACTCGACCATCTCCTCTGGCTTGAACCACAAGGCGATCTCCTTGTTGGCACTGTCGAGGGAGTCGCTGCCGTGGATGATGTTCCTTTAACAGCAAAATGAAACAATCAGCAACTCTGCATCATGGGCTTGAGGTTTATTGGAACTACAGTCAGCAGGGTATATTATATATGCCAGTTTGATTGTAGGAAATGCATTACAGCTTGATTGCATCAGATTCCTGTGCAATGATTCCTACACTTTCAGGTTGCACCTCTTGGTTGAGCACTTACCAAATCAGATTCTGTATAAACAGGCATCAGTGGACACATACCTGCCAAGTGTGATGCAGAAGTCTCCGCGGATGCTGCCGGGCTTGGAGTCAGCAGGGTTGGTCTCTCCCAGCATCAATCTACCGTTCTTCACAACGTTCAGGCCTTCCCAGATCTGAAAGCAAAGGAAGATAAAATGACGCATTGAGAGCAGAATGATTCATTTTGTCACAACCACTGATCAAGAATATCAGATGTATTACATTTGTGGCTTTACCAGTGAAACACTATGCATCTAGCAATGAGCAAGCACTTTCAAAGGGGCTGTGCGTAGTGCACGTGTTGGAAGGATAGTTACCATGGCAACAACGGGACCAGAGTGCATAAAGGCGCAAAGGCCGCCATAGAAGGGCATGTCCTTCAGGTCAATGTAGTGCTGCTTGACGAGATCCTCAGATGCCTGCAATCGACCCCAAAAAATTATTCAATGTCTCAAAATCAAGATTAGCAGTTATATGCTGTTGAAACCTACTAGAAGCACCGCTGAATAGACAATGTTCCCATACCTGGATCATCTTCATGGCCACAAGCCTGAAGCCCCTCTGCTCAAAGCGCTTAATGATATCTCCCACAAGCCCCCTCTGGACACCATCGGGCTTGATGGCAATGAAGGTACGTTCGGTGTTGGACATGGTGCTGCAACATGAGGATATTAGAAATTAAGTGACTGAAAATGGCAGTGGGCCATCAGTGAAACACGTTAACAAAGGACAAATTGCCTAGTTTGTCTTGGAGATTCAAACTGAAATTGCTGAATTAGCTGGAGTAAGACAGGCCACTGCACAACCCCTCAACCGATCAATGTACAGCGCTTCAATGTCAACTAGAATGCTATGGAGTGAAGAGATGTACTGTTGCTAGTAAATGTGGCCAAGGACAGTACAAATCTATTCTCATCACCCACCGGAAAGTATTCCCACATGCCCATTCCATGCCTATGGGGTATTTGGTATGAACAATTTGCTTTTGTTGCCAAAGTGTTACTCATGTTACATACATGGGCAAACGAGGAGTTTGTTTCACTGGCATTGTATCGTAGTTCCTGTCGCGCAAAGTGACCTCATGCTTTAGTTTTGTTAGGTTGAAATCTATTACAAGTAGGGTTCACTAAAGTCAACTGCAAACAGATGCTGCAGCAGTGTGACAGTGCAGTGATGAACTGTCCGTTGCAAACGTCACTTCGAAGGCTAATTTAAAAATGGTAATTCATAAACCTTAACCTGTATTAAACAGTCATCTAAGATCACAACCACACCCTGCGGAATCAGACGAATTGTGCAGTTAGTTTAATTACTACATCGCGATGGACTGAATGTTGAATAGGCCTAGGCAGCAAACGAAAAGTAGCAAGTTAATGTTCTACGTCCAGATTTAATACAGATCTGTGTTTGACGGCATTAATATAACTTTCAAAGTGAGCTAAGGACGTTAGCAGCGCCATGAACTTGAGCACATTCCATTGTTGAAAGCGGCCATATTTGGTACAGATGCCATGCCACATGGGCCCGGCTTTCCACTGTCGTTTAACGAAATACATTCCAAGTAGATTAAAGTCCGGCTTAATTGTAAAGTACTTCTCACCTAACACTGAGTTTATAGTAACAGATAATTGGATTATGGTAACCTGTAAGGCTAAGCTAATTAGCCATGTAAATAAGCAAATTTAACCCCGCAAATCAGTCACGTTGGGTGAAACTGAAAGGCACAGCCCCGGTGGTGTTATCTAACGCGTTACATTTTCAATTAACTAGCTATAAACTACTGCAAGTCATTGGTTTACTATTAGGATGGGACTTAACTGTCACCCAATGCATGTCAATTATCTGGCTAACTTAGTTGGGTAGAAACGGCCGAAGAACCACGCCGTTGCGTGGCATGCTAGCTAGCTAGTCAATGCGAAAAGCAGAACACAAGCGACATCCACCAACTTCCTAAAAACATGAAAGGAATAGAACCGCAACGATAAAGAGAAACGTAAAACACAACGCTGTGAGTTAATGCAAAATGAAGGGCGTTGTGGCCCCACCATTCAAGCAGCATACCTTTAACGTTGATGTGTTGAGACTGACAGAAGACCCGTGAGACAACCGTTCTGGGAAGGGGAACAATCAGTGAGGACGAGAAGATGTTGAGAGCTAGTTTATAAAGGCTGCTGAGTGAATGGGTGGGGCTTGGATGAGGTCAAAAATTGATTGACATGTTGCGTGCCTTTTAATCATCCATGTTCTTCTGCGCGTTCTAGTGCAACACGACAGTTAATGGTTGCGTGATATCCACATGTGCTGTCAAATATTCGAGTCTAGACAATGGTTGATATCAGCACACTAACCAAAACGGTATCTGTTGCAAGGGGTGGGTGGGTTTTGAAATGGGTGGACTTGTTTTATTTTTTTATCAAAGAAACAGGTGTAGGTGTAAATATATCAGAGCCTCACATTTTACAAACACACTATGAAACTATTTTCCTTTACATATTTTGGATGAGGTCTACTTGTGGTGGCCGAAACATGTTTTATGAGGCAGAATTGATTTGGCTGGAATAGTGTCTAGTCTGGTATCTGTTGATGTCATTTAAGCAATAATTCCTGAGAACCCGGGAATTATTGTGACAACTCACGACAAGGGCTGTTTTCATTCTTGATTTTGCCGCCACCTGCTGATTGTTGCAGTTACCGCACAATGACGTCTGTGATGTATATCTATTACGTCATACGTGATCATGTTTGAAACAGATCAGATAACATTTGACCATTCGTTCAGTCATCAGGTTGGTTTCGTTGGTGGTCGAAAATGTATTGTCCCGCATTTTATTGCAATGTATTTTTTTAAATTTTTATTTAATTGTATCATCATTTTTTAAAAGCATTCATTTGTGATACAACTGGAGAGAATATGGAGAAGAAATAAGTTGAGGTAGGCATTGTTTTTTTATAGAGATGTATTTTTTTTATATTAAACATTTTGAAAGGCAAGATAAGTCTTGCCATCTGCCAAAATCAGAAATAGTGAGTAATTGGGTAGTGATCGCCAAGGTGACACTGTGCATAGAGGACTTTCTGATGACATTCCGGGGTCAGAGGTCAAAGGTTATATAACCTTTTGATAAATAATGTAGGCTAATTAATGAGTTTGGGAAAGGTGATATGTGAAGCAGAGACAGAGATGCAGGAGGCTGATCCAGAGTCAGCCGGCCCATCTCAGTCAGAGGAGACTGAAGCAGAGAGGGAGATGGAGGAGACTGATCCAGAATCAGCCGGCCCATCTCAGTCAGAGGAGACTGAAGCAGAGAGAGAGATGCAGGAGGCTGATCCAGAGTCAGTCGGCCCATCTCAGTCAGAAGAGACTGAAGCAGAGAGAGAGAAGCAGGAGGCTGATCCAGAGTCAGCCGGCCCGTCACAGTCACAGGAGACTGAAGCAGAGAGAGAGATGGAGGAGGCTGATCCAGAATCAGCCGGCCCATCTCAGTCACAAGAGACTGAAGCAGAGAGAGAGATGCAGGAGGCTGATCAGGACTTAGCCGGCCCATCTAACACATGGGAGCCACAGCAGACTTCTCATTACAACCTGTCCTTGGCCCGGAGAAGCTCCTCCTCAGAAATTGAAATCTTAGGGGAGGAGATGACTGAGAAGTAGGTTGCTCTTTGTCTTCGCCATACTTACCTCCTATTCTCTATGCTGTATGTTCTGCAACTGACCAAAGAACAAATCAGAGGGTGTGTTTGTGGTGTACATGTATATAGGCTAGTCCTGTAGAGGTCAAGGGTTAGATAGTTTTAATAATTAACAGTACTCATCTATTTACCCCTTTTGCAGGCAATGGATTCTCTTGACTGAGAATATGCATGAAAGGGTGAGTTAGTGTTAGCTCTGGAATTTCTAACATCAGGAAGACGGTAAAATACACTCTGGGTACATACCAAATGGTGCCATTTTCCATATATAGTGCCCTACTTTTGACCAGAACCCTATGGGCCCTGGTCAAAAACAGGGCGCTATTTAAGGAGTAGGGTGCCATTTGGGACACAATCTAGATCAGTAAATAATAAAAATAGGAACTCAGTTGGGGTCTCAAATTATTGTTGAGAGTTTGAATAGTAGAATACACAATGTGCAATTAAAAAAAAATGGTTTTGCATCAGCAGTTTTTCTCTTTCTATGTCAGTCACTGATAGTCACTCAATTAGCCCATGTCATTTAAAACTCTTTTGGTGGGGTAAGTTAGTCTAACGGGCAAGCTATCGAAACTTGAAGTAGTCATGGTTGAATTACCGACTGGGCGTGGGGGTCATTGATTTTGTTAGTCACGCTCACTCAGATATCATATTTTTCTCTCTGTCCAATGGCAAAATTAGTAGAATTTAATGAAAGTAGTTAGAAAATGAAAAGATGTTCTCTATGCCCCATGGCAAAATGCGTAGTATTGCAGCAAACTTGCTTTAAAATGGCAACATTTTCTCTACTCCCCATGGCAAAATGTGTAGAATTGCAGGAAGGAACTCGAAAACTACTCTCCACTGTCAAGAGGGGTTCCGCTAAAATCATTTGCTCGCAAAGTGGGGGGCAGGCCCAAACAAAATTTTACTTAGGGCCCCCAAAACGCAAGGGCCAACTCTGACTGCATGTGTGGGTTTGGATGTGGGTATGCAGACCCCGCGAGCCACTGCAGCACCTCATGATGATTTCATATTTTTTGTGGCCCCCACCCCCATAAAAGTTGCCAATCCCTGGCCTAGATATTCTATTACAATACTACAGTAAATGTACCAGGAGCTGGCGAATCAGCGCTTTGAGTCTAGAGAATGGGAACCTGGTGAGCAGGCTTTATATCTCAAAAACAAGGTGGGAGGAAGATGAATAGAATAGAATAACTTTATTTAATAAATTCAGTTGTGGCATTCGGATTAGGTAATAAAGACATAGGCCTAACAGCACAATGTAGACAGACTTAAGTGAATGTTAGATCTTGTTAGATTTTAAAACAACCTTTCCCGGCTGTTCTTTTACATTACAGTTCACCGTAGTTGAGGCTTATGTTAAGTGCAAGAACATTGTGTCATGGGTGAAGGAGGCCTCTTCAACAGTGGTGGTCCCTGCCCTTGATCTCAGCATGGATTTGTGCTTGACACCATCATCATCAACTTCCTCCTCCTGGTCTTCCGTCGTAATCAATGTAACTGATCTGAAAGCAGCTTCCACATGCCGCAGTGTCAGATTCAGCCTTGGGCCAAGTCATGGGCCAAGCGAGGTCACTAGCCATAGAACTGGTGCCAGCACACGGAACCCAACTCCCTTCCCCTCCCCACTTTCGTATGTACCCCCAGAAGCTTATATCTCCCCATAATGGTTGAAACAGTTATTTTCTTCACTGTGTATAAATAATGACTTCTCTAAAATGTTTTATTTACACTGAATACAGATGTAGGATCTTAAGTTTGCTAGAGCAGGAAAACAATCCTGCAGCAACAGGAAATGTGAATTATTATCTGGATTATAATTAATAGACAGTTTTGTAGGGGCTGAGACTTTTTTCGTAAGGGAAAATCAAGTCAGAAATTTCAGTGGAAATTACAAACTTCAGAAGCCTTTTTAAACCACAAATACACTACACGTTTTACATGTCCTACATTGCAGGAAGGTTTTCCTGCAACAGGGTGATGAAATTAAGATCCTACATCTGTATGACTTTAGTTGGATTTTTGATTAATTTATACAATTCCTTTGCTTCTTTTAAAAAACGTTTTAAAGCAGTGTTTGTGTCCATAAATGTTTGTTATTGTCGTTGTTACCATATCTCTGTTGTGGGGCCCTCTTCAGCTCAGAGGAGTCTTTGGGAAATGAGGAAGAGGATGACAACCCAAGAAGATATTGTTCCACGTCTGAGGACGGAGATAGAGAGGATTGGGACAGACCCCGCTCAGACCCCCTGAGGTCTGTGTTCGGACTGTCTCACAGCTTCATCTTCAGTCAGGTTCACAGAGAATCCCACAGGTCCCTGAGTGAGGTCATACTGCCATCCATCCAGAGGAGATCGAAGAAGATGAGGCCTAATATTCTGTCTGCAGACACCAGGCTGATCATGGCCATTGTGGAGATCATTATCAAACAGATCAACGCCAGACTAGCCCAGCTCATGCTGAAAGGAGGTGCCAGTCAGGGAGCCGAAGCTCCTTCGACCAGCATCAGCTCACCGAGCAGTCAGTTTGCTGAACAGATGCTGCGGACAATCACAACCACAATGAATGGCCATACCATGGGACAGATGGCGCTCACTCGGCTGTCTGGAAAGTCCCCTCTGGAGATTGAGAGCAGGCTTGAGACAGAGTTAGGACCACTGGCAGGTCAGGTCATTGTTGCAACCATCAGCAGCATCCAGAGGGCGAAGAGCAACGCTCAGACAAGACATGAGGTTCGGGTGTCCTCCCCTTTCACCTACTTCCTGTCAGCGGTGTCGGCCGAGGTGCAGAGTCTGGTGGTCCAGAGATCAGGGATTAGGATGTCGGCCAGACAGTCAGGCAGCGACCACCTGCTGAACCTGTCTCGGGCGAAGATCACCAGGGCCGTCGAGCTGAAAATGGCTGAAATGTACGGCGGATCCCTGTGGGATTGGTCCCTGACAGAACAGAATATCCAGCCACGTCATGACAGAATCACTGCCATGTCCAGTGATTTGGTGGATTTGGTGGTCGATGATACCCTGGATGCCCTTGGATATCTAGAGAACCAGGCATTATCCGGGCCCCAGACCGCTGGATCCCTGACAGGGATTGAAGGCCTCGACATTGATGGTGTGGCAAGGGACATGGTCCGGAAAGCTGCACCCAAACTCAAAGCCTCCATGTCTGAGTTTGAGCTGGAGGGGGGATCCAGATCCTCACAGGGCAGCAGTGGTCCCTCGAACCACTCACCTCTGCCTCGCTCCCACTCCGACTTAAGGATGCTCTGTGTCCGGTCAGCAGTGGCAGTCAGAACTGCCCTGCAAGTGATAAAAACAGAGCTTGACAGCAACTCAGAGGAGTCCTTTGATCCGTGCCAGATGGCTAGAAACCTTCTAGCGCGTCTAGTGTCGAGTGTCGAGAGCATCGACGATCTGGAAATTGGTGAGATGCTCCAGGGCCCCTCAGCAATCATGGAGCCGGAGGCTATGAGAGAACACCCAGACATATCTTCCACTGCCATCTACCACTCCCTGCTCATTGATTGCCCATTCCCACCATCAGAGAGGGTTCAGGAAACAATTATCCTAAGCCATCCACTCACTGCACAGGATGTGACCACACAGGGAGAAAAGCAGCATCCTGCTGACCTTCAGACCGACAGCCTAATGGCAGAATACCTTGCCAAGGCACAACAGGTAGTGACTCAGGTCATAAGAGATGCTTCTTTGACCATGGACATCCTGTCAGCCCACATCTCCTCAAGGAACATTGCTGAGGCCTCAACTCGCATTCTTGAGTCCCTTCTAGTGGACTTAAACGAGGCATTTGAGGTGAGTAGGGCAGGGGGGAGCATGTTCTGGGAACAGGTCCAGTTATCCTCCCAGAAACTTTACAGCACAGCTGTGGACAAGCTGAAGAGTTTGTACACTGGTTGCCACCTCACCAACGAGCGAGACCACCAGGAAACCCATGTAACCGCTGACAAAATTCAGGACATGGAAGTGTCTACCAACAATGACCTCAAAGACCCAACAGTTGCAGTCAGCCAGGAGTCAGTCAGACGCAGCGCCAAGAAGATCCTCACAAAGGTTCTGAATGTGATCAAGGCCGGAGTAGCTGGCTCAGAGCACTCATCTCTGGGCGAGCAGATGACCGAAAAGTGCCAACTGGCCACGGAGATGTTGGACTCCATTCTGAACAGACTAGAAGATGATGAGCCTGATGTGGGTGAAGAGGATCATCTTCATGTGATGTCTGTCCGTGATGTCTACCAGGATGTCTCATCTAAAACCTCTCAGGTTTGTATGGTGGTGAGTAGCCAGGCGATGGACCCGCTGACCGATGATGTGTCTGCTGCGACCTTTGTGCATGGTAAGTGAAATGAACACTTTTCATTTATTTTATTTTGTAGTATGCACTAAATTGATTAACTCCTGTCATGTAGGATTCACTCATTTTGAGATTAATCATTTTAATGCAATTGTGTTCATTGGATTTTCAAGATTGTGTATTATTGTAAAATATACACAACATAATCCTGAGCTTAATTATTTTATTTCTTCTGCCCCCAGATATTGTGCACAGGTCAGAGACATGTCTCTCTCAGGCCACAAGTACCCACAGGTCCGGTACTAGCCAGGCCTCCAGTGACTTTGTTGTTGAGGACATGTCTGAGCTCCATTCCAACCGCCCTGACACTGCATTGCCTGTGAGGTGCACTTCTACAGCTGTTGGCGATACAGAGACTCGTCACGTCCCCTCTGCCAGAGTGAAGAAGAAGAGCCAGGGCCGGAGGTTCAGTTGCTGCCCAAAGTTGCCAACGGTCAGGATCAAGGTATGGAGATCCATGTTTGGGGGTTTTGCCCTTCATTACGGCTGAAATAGAATCCAAAGCTAATGGGGTCAGAGTGAGACATTGTGGGGCGTCTAATGGAAGGATGAATTTACCCGGCAACAGGTGTTCAAGAGCAGAGTGGAACCAGAGAGCCACCTCACTCAAAAGGAGCTGCCTTCGCAGCGTTTCAGCACCTCTCGAGTTGCGCTGGGTAAGCGACACACAATGATGATCCTTTTCTTTTGATGCATTGCTAAGATGTGGCCAGTGGTCAGAGTGACTGCAGCTTTACTGAGTTTAATGCTGAGTTTTATTAATCTCTGGTCCCATAATGTTTTCTCTGATCAAGGCCACTGAGTTTGATGAGCTGTCAGGCAAACATTGTAGCAACTCTTACATTTCCCAAGGTCAAAATCATTGATGCTGTCATTTTGATGTATTACCGTTTGTCTGGTTGGTTTAGACTGTGGTCGGAGAGAATGAAAGTACATTTGCCATGTTCAATTTACATTTTAGTCATTTAGCAGACGCTCTTATCCAGAGCGACTTACAGTAGTGAATGCATACATTTCATTTAATGCATTTTTATTTATTTATTTTTATATTTTTTTGTACTGGCCCCCCGTGGGAATCAAACCCACAACCCTGGCGTTGCACACACCATGCTGGCGTTGCAAACACCATGCTCTACCAACTGAGCCACAGGGAAGGTCAATTCTAATCCTGCAATGTTCTCTTATCACAGATGATGATCATGTTGTCCCATTCATTCCCCAACTTGAGGACGACCTGCCACCAGCACCTGCACAGGAGTCCCATAAACGTCCCCTGTTGGTCAGGGTGTTCCGGGCCATTTCCAGAGCCATCTCAAAACCATTCAAGGGCTGTGCTTGTTGTAGGAAGAATTAGGAAAGGGTTAGCCATCAACATCTAATAAACAGCATTGTGTCTGCAGTCAAATTTAATAGACTCTCTTGACATGGATATTTGAGTAGACACTTATCCAGAGCAACTAGGGTTAAGTGCCTTGCTCAAGGGCACATCAACAGATTTTTCATTTCATCAGCTTGGAGATTCAAACCAGTGCCCTTTTGGTTATTGAGCCAACACTCTTAACCACTAGGCTACCTACCATCGCATTGGTTCTACCATATTGCTTATTCTTTTTTGATTCCTTCCTATCTGCAAACACTGAAGTGATAAGGGGTTGGTCAAAATGAACATTTCACACCAGATGTGTTCCATTTACTGTGTTAAGAACATGATTTCAATATTTGTAATATACTTGCAAACTGAGAAGGCATTTCAAACTAGCTTTGTTTGTATTGACCTTGGTGAAAATGTGTTTAAATTACATTGAAACACAAAATTAATACAATGAGTGGCTTTTTCAACACATTTAGATGCATATATTTCCAGTGGGGGAAGGGGTATGGTTTGTGGCCCATCATATTCTATACAGCTCTTCGGGAGAGGTTGCCAAGGTCAAAGTGGAGCTATTATAATCCTGCTGATCATACAGTCTTTGTAATGAATAAGGGTCCATTAATAGGGGCTAGGGTCAGCCTGAGAGGTATCTGTTGGTTGGAGGCCAAGGGTGGGCTTGAAAATGGGTCATTGACAGTTGCTATTTAGAGCTTCTGCATTCCCTTGCTCCTTCTGTCAATGTATATAATCCCCCTGTCTCTCTTGCACCCCTTTGATAGTTTGATTTATGATCACCTCTCTAAACCTGTAGTATTTTTAAATAATAATTATCTTAACTATGGCCTATAGATGGAGGGGTACCAGGAGGGAAATGTAAGAGAATACAGATTTGTGTATGTGAAAATATAGGAAAGTTCCCATTCCCAATACTGTATATTAAGATGATCTTTTTCCATTATGCATGACTGGTATGCATTTTCCATGCATAGTCTTTTATCTTTATTTTGTATCATTGTATCTTGCCTGTTTTTCATATACTTTCACAAATACCCAATGATTACACTGATATGTACACTCTCAAAGAAGTCATCAATAAATAAAGATTTATGAAATAGTTAGGAGCATTAAATTCAACATAGATTTCCCCAAAACTTTTCATCAATGACAAATGCAAAATATGAAGATCATTTTACAACAGGGCGCAAGTATCTTTGCCAGAACGTTTGTGTGTAAAGAGAGAGAAAAAAACCAATTTATTCCGAGTTCAGGGGTCAAGAAAACGGAAACACGTGATAGGGTATTTTGCGCGCAACTTGCGCCCAACCGCTGATTAATAAAACATGTACACTGTTGGGGCGTTGCGTGGGCCATGAGTTCTTCTCTGTGCACATATTTTGCAACTTTATGAAATAGTGCAGCCGCACGTTGACTTTGCTCACAACTAGGACAGCGTTGCAGCCAACCCCATGTGGAAAACATTGGGTGCATGAGGTATGTTATTGTAAAAGAGTAGCTAGCACATTTATGAGTCTACAGAATCTTGTTAAATTCTAGGGTATATCCTGAGACAACTTACAATTCGTTTCTTACAATTCGTATGCTAAGGTTTAAACGATAAACATGGACAAAGTCGGTATACACTCTAGAAAGGGGAGAGAGACGAAGAAGAGAGTCTCTGAGCCAGAGCCTGACTACGAGGAAGAAGTGTTAAAAAAACACAAAAACGCCCAGGCAGTGACTGTTTTGGGCGAAGAAGATGCATCTGTAAAACTTCTTGAAGAGCTTGTTTTTGGTGCTGAAGATGATCTTGTGGAAAGGCTCGTGGAGGTAGGAATTCATTAGTTACATATGGGGTGTATTCATTACGCCGATTCTGTAGCAAAACGTTTCGTCTGTTACAAAACGTTTTGCAACAACTCCAAACGCTCTTCAACGTGACGTAAAATCTGTTGGGTTCTTAAACGGAAGTTGTAGTTCATTTTTTGCGGTTGCCATTCCAATCTGAAAAATCGGCGTAATGAATACACCTCTGCACCTCTGATTCCATACAGAATGATGCTGCCTGCCAGATGCTCAGTGGATTATGTTGCCACATTGTCAGCATGTCATAGATATAAATCCAATATTGATTGATAGTTAGTTACAACCAGGTAATAGACTAATAATCTCCAGTGTCATATCCCTCAGTCACATCATTTACTTTTAGTTTCATTGCAGTCAGTTTTTAGCAAATCAATTTCTTGTCAACAGGACAGAGAGGATGGAGGTGCCACACTTCTGGATGATGACGATTCCAGCGATTCCGATGTAGAGAATGAAGCACGGCTGAAGGTTCAGCCAACAAGGACAGCAGTATGGAAGGATGAGGATGATGATCTGGAGGAAGAGTTAGTTCCTGGGGCTGCAGCAATGTCTTATTGTGTCTTTTCAGCATTGATGTCATCATGTACAATGCTTCACACTTCATGTAACTACATTAGTTGTAGTCATGTAACCCTAATGTCAATTACATGGATATGTGAATCAAACATTGCTTGTATGGGCAGTTACTAGTGATGTGCATCTTTCCCTTTTGAAGACGAATCTATACGTATCTACCGTAATTTCCGGACCATTGAGCGCACCTGAATATAAGCCGCACCCACTGAATTAATTTTTAATTTTTTATTTTGAACATAAATAAGCCGCACATGTCTATAAGCCGCAGGTGCCTACCGGTACATTGAAACAAATGAACTTTACACAGGCTTTAACGAAACACGGCTTGTAACAAAAATAAATAGGCTTTAACGAAACACGGCTTGTAACAAAAAATAAAACATTTACAGTAAACAGTAGCCTAACAAGAAAGTCATTGGTCACTATCTTCCTCCTCCTGTGCACTGAAACCACTGAAGTCATCTCCTTCGGTGTCGGAGTTGAATAGCCTCAGAATTGCTTCATCTGATATTGGATCGTTTTCATTGTCGCTCTCGTCACTGTTTGACCTTAACCCGTTCGGCAATTTCATTGGTCTAATGAAAGCTTCATGCCTCAAAAAAAACTGAGCACGACACAGAATGTGTTTTTTTGGAGAAAAACATTTGAAAGCGGGAAAAATCCATATATTAGCTGCATCATTGTTTAAGCCGCGAGGTTCAAAGCGTGGGAAAAAAGATGAGGCTCATAGTCCGGAATTTACGGTAGATACATGGGCTCCAGTATGATATAGAAACCAGTGCTTGACCTGGACTGAAATAGCTTCCGGTATCCATTTTGGGTTCCGGAACTGTTTATATTTAGGTGCAGGAGCTCCCGCAATACTTTTGAGCTAATATTCTACAAGATGAAGAGGAGCTCAAGCAGTAGAACATTTGAGGTGCTGGTACTCAGCTCCGGTGAGCTCCTACCCAAGTCAAGCACTGACAGGAATGATACGTTTTAGTTTGCAACGATTTGGTTTGATGAGAGGAACAAATCGATACGATTTGGTTTGATGTGATAATATTCGATGCTACAACATTTGCTACATAAACACATTCATTTTCCATTCTAAATTCAAATCTGCTGATGATGGAGCTCATGGGCTGGGCCTCTGAGCTGGATCTGTTTGAGCTGATGTGTGTGTGTGTGTGTGTGTGTGTGTGTGTGTGTGTGTGTGTGAATGTCTATGGTGTATGTAGTCACCTGAGCTGAGCCATAAGGGAGACTAGTGGGCATCTATCACCCCACTATTAGATTGGGGGGGGGGGCTTTTTGCGTAGACATCTTGACAGAAAGGGTAGCAGAAGGTGAATGTTGAACTTTTGTTAAGCCTCGATCACACCTACAGAGTCATTGTGCAATATGGTACGCAGCATCATCTGAATGTGTGCAACCAAAGTTCAACTTTCACCTTCTGGTGTACCAAAATGCAATGACGCTATCGGTGTGATCGAGGCATTATTGGTCAGCGTGCGAAGCAGCGCTCAGTTTTAGTAGGCTACTGATATTCCCTCGGGTTGTCCAGCATGCAAAATTACTTGTAGATCCATAAAAAAAAAATATATATATATATATATAAATTAAATTAAATTAAATGGATCTACAAGTCATTTTGCATGCTGGGTATGTTTGGCAGCATGAGTGAAGGAGGCTTTGTTGCGAAATAGGAGGCCGATTCTAGATTTCATTTTGGACTGGAGATGCTTAATGTGAGTCTGGAAGGAGAGTTTACAGTCTAACCAGACACCTAGAGTATGTGGACAACTACAAATACTTAAGTCAGAACCGTCCAGAGTAGTGATGCTGGGCGGGTGGGTGTGGGCAGCAATCGGTTGAAGAGCATGCATTTAGTTTTACTAGCATTTAAGAGCAGTTGGAGGCCACGGAAGGAGTGTTGTATGGTATTGAAATGCGTTTGGAGGTTTGTTAACACAGTGTCCAAAATCAATGACTGTCAACGCAGTTACATGCTTAGTTTGACAATGAAGGAGAGGAAGCATCAGTTTTCACAACAGATCAGAGGTATTTTCGGAAGGTAGAAAGAAAGTAACATGAGCAAAACCTTTTAGTGAACTGACGATTCATAACGTTTGAGTCGATTTTCTAACCGATGCATGGTACATTTAGATCGATTTGTTTCTTAAACATTTGAACCAGGGACTGATGCGTTTTCGGTGAACCATTACATCCTTAGCAGTTACGCAACTGTTTTTTTTTTATTCATTCATCCATGATCTTTCCCTCCTGTTTCCTAGAGTGGACATGACACACCGGTTCCGTAGAGACCTGACCAAGAGTGATGCAGAGGCCAAGATGTCCAAACAGAAGTTACAGCAGAGGATGAAAGAACAGTAAGTGGATATTAGTAACACAGCCATGGAGTAAATACCGCTGGGATCTGGTGGTTCAAACTCACACTTCCAACTCATTTTTGCCAGGTTCCAAAAAGCAATGGGTGGAATGCCGTCCTGGGCAGAGACAAAAGTAAAGAAAAAGAATAAGAAAAAAGGTAAACCCACATTTTGGTTATAAACATCTTCATGATCCATGTAATATGTTATGAGAGATGCCCCTCACTGATGATTACCTACTAAATAATGGTGGTATAGTGTATACAGCAGGGTTCCCCAACTGACCGCGGGCTGAATTTTGGTGATTTTTATTTGGCCCTCCCAGGTTTTCTGAAGTAATTATTTTTTTTTTGGACATAAAACACTGTAAAAACACCAACAAATAATTTCTAAGTGATTTTAATTTTGGAAATCTGTTCCAAACTATTCCCACACATAATAGAGAGATACACACTGAGTCTACAAAACATTATGAACACCTGCTCTTTTCATGATATAGACAGTTTGAAATTGTTTTAATGAAATTGTATATTTGTTTGGGCTTCTTGCGGACAATTTGCAGTTTACAAATTATTTGTAATTATGTTCTGACCGTCGGCTCAAGAAAAAAATTGGCATGCGGCTGAATCTAGTTTGAGCCCTGGTATATAGTATACATTTGTGTCTTTTCAATAAAAGATGTCTATTTTCCAAAAACTAAAGATGACTCTGATGAAGACTCTGATGGAGACGACCTGATGAGGAAGACGGGCAACTTTGTGGGCTCATCCGACAGCCTTCCCAAAGGAATCATACGGGTGAGTTCTGTTCTCCCATCATCTCACCACTACCACATTTGAGGTTAAGTTAGAGTAAAACAACCAGGTCTCTCTCTGACTGCAAATGGGCACTCTAAACCAGAGTACTTTAAAGGTTTGGGAGTTACAAAACCATTACATTTTCCAGTATTAGATCATGTGGTTTTGTTTACATGTGATGCTAGTACATTTATTATGGATATATTTAACTCTCTTGCAGATGAAGAAGTGCCTACACGCCAACAACGATCGGCCGTCTGAGGACAGGCTGACCACGGTGCAGTTCCACCCCTCTGCCCAGGTTGTCATGACAGCAGGGCTCGACCAGTCCATCTCTCTGTTCCAGGTATTCATTTTACTCATCAGCTGCAGTCTTCTCTCAGGCATTATTGTGGCTGTCATCATGAGACATAGTATAGGGAATGTCATATACCCTTAATAATATCCTCCAGGCCTTTTTTTGACCATATAAGCAAAAAAATAATACAAACTCTCAACGGACCACCAAACATCCTTACGGATTATTATTTTATGGTTATTTTGTGTATCTGTGACACTAACAGACAAGTTTGTACTTATATTAATTACCATCCACCTCACTCTAAATGTCCCTCCTTCCTCTCCAGGTTGATGGGAAGACCAACCCTAAGATCCAGAGTATTCACCTGGAGAAGTTCCCGGTGCACAAGGCCCAGTTCAGCGTGAATGGGGAGCAGGTGGTGGCCACCAGTTTCAGGAACAAGCTGTTCTACATCTACGACATGATGGAGGGCAAGGTCATCCCTGTCCACACTGTCAGAGGTGAGGAGGAGGAAGCCTAAGGCTGCTCGGTAGTAATCTAACCAGTTGGCTGTTAGGTAGTGATATAGCCTAGTAATAAAAGGCTTGGGCGGTATCGAGATTGTCAAACCTTCATACCGACCTTGTGTCCATCCCAGGATATCCGGTAATATGGAATGGAACACAAACCCCGCTGAGACTTTGTAAACCGAAGGTTAGCAATGCTAACAAGTACATGTAAAATCTCAGTGCGAACATTTTATACAGTCTCTGATCCAAATGATTTGCAGGACAGACATCCCAACTCAGTTATACAAATAACAAAAAATTCTACAGTTTGCTGCACACACAAAACAAATATTAGACGGCAAGGCTCTTGATCCAGGAGGGATTCTCTGCTCTTACTAAGAGAAGCTTGTTTTTTGCAAGAAGCTATATAACTACTGTAAGTTAGCAAACCAAATGCACAACTGCAGAGTATTTAGCACATTTTAGACAAGTATTATACACCATTTTTAAAGATAAACTTCTTGTTAATCCAGCCACAGTATCTGATTTCAAAAAGGCTTTACGGTGAAAGCATACCATACGATTATGTTAGGTCAGCGCCTAGTCACAAAAAAACATACAGCCATTTTCCAGCCAAAGAGAGGAGTCACAAAAAGCAGAAATTGAGAGAAAATGAATCACTAACCTTTGATGATCTTCATCAGATGGCACTCATAGGACTTCATGTTACACAATACATGTATGTTTTGTTCGATAAAGTTCATATTTATATCCAAAAATCGCAGTTTACATTGGCACGTTATGTTCAGTAATGTTTTGCCTACAAAACATCCAGTGATTTTGCAGAGAGCCACATCAATTTACAGAAATACTCATCATAAACTTTGATGAAAGATACAAGTGTTATGCATAGGATTATAGATACACTTCTCCTTAATGCAACCGCTGTGTCAGATTTCAAAAAAGCTTTACGGTGACAGCACACCATGCGATAATCTGAGTATAGCGCTCAGCCACCAAAACAAGCCATACAGATACCCGCCATGTTGTGGAGTCAACAAAAGTCAGAAATAGTGTTAGAAATATTCACTTACCTTTGATCTTCATCGGAATACAGTCCCAGGAATCCCAGTTCCACATTAAATGTTTGTTTTGTTCGATAAAGTTAATCTTTATGTCCAAATACCTCCTTTTTGTTTGCGTGTTTAGTTCACTATTCCAAATGCACAAGGCGCAGGCACTAAGTCCAGACAAAGACAAAAAAGTTCCATCACAGTTTGTAGAAACATGTCAAACGAAATAGAATCAATCTTTAAGATGTTTTTATCATAAATCTTCAATAATATTCCAACCGGACAATTCCTTTGTCTTTCATTTGAAAGGGAACGGAGCTCGTGCTCACGGCTGCGCACGTAACTTAACTAAAGGCTTTCAACCAGACCACTGGTTCCAAAAACTCTTATTCGCTCCCCTTTTACAATAGAAGCCTGAAACAACGTTCTAAAGACTGCACTTCCTAAGGCTTCCACTAGATGTTAACAATCTGACCAAATTTACACTGTATATTGGATAGGCAATCACTTGAAAAACTACAAACCTCAGATTTTCCACTTCCTGGTTGGATTTTTCTCAGGTTTTCGCCTGCCATATGAGTTCTGTTATACTCACAGACATCATTCAAACAGTTTTAGAAAGTTCAGTGTTTTCTATCCAAATCTACTAATATGCATATCTTAGCTTCTGGGCCTGAGTAGCAGGCAGTTTACTCTGGGCACCTTATTCATCCAAGCTACTCAATACTGCCCCCCGTTCCCAAAGAAGTTAATGGCGCCGGATATATATTTTATATTTGAGATAATTCGAAATAGCCACCCTTTGCCTTGATGACAGCTTTGCGTACTCTTGGCATTCTCTCAACCAGGTAGTCACCTGAAATGCATTTCAATTAACAGGTGTGCCTTGTTAATTTGTGGAATTTCTTTATTTAATGCGTTTGAGCCAGTCAGTTGTGTTGTGACAAGGTAGGGGTTGTATACAGAAGATAGCCCTATTTGGTGAAAGACCAAGTCCATATTATGGCAAGGACAGCTAGAATAATCAAAGAAATGACAGTCCATCATTACTTTAAGACATGAAGGTCAGTCAATCCAGAAAATGTCAAGAACTTTGAAAGTTTCTTCAAGTGCAATCGCAAAAACCATCAAGCACTATGATGAAACTGTCTCTCATGAGGACCCCCACAGGAAAGGAAGACCCAGGGTTACCTCTGCTGCAGAGGATAAGTTCATTAGAGTAAACTGCACCTCAGAAATTGCAGCCCAAATAAATGCTTCACCGAGTTCAAGTAACAGACACATCTCAACATCAACTGTTCAGAGGAGACTGCGTGAATCAGGCCTTCATGGTCAAATTGCTGCAAAGAAACCACTACTAAAGGACACAAATAAGAAGGGACTTGCTTGGGCCAAGAAACATGAGCAATGGACTTTAGACCAGTGGAAATCTGTCCTTTGGTCTGATGAGTCAAAATTTTAGATGATTGGTTCCAACTGCTGTGTCTTTGTGAGTCACAGAGTAGGTGAACGGATGATCTCCGCATGTGTGGTTCCCACTGTGAAGCATGGAGGAGGTGGTATGGGGGTGCTTTGCTGGTGACACTGTCTGTGATTTATTTAGAATTCAAGGCATACTTAACCAGCATGGCTACCAAAGCATTCTGCAGCGACACACCATCCCATCTGTTTTGGGCTTAGTGGGACTATCATTTGTTTTGTAATAGGACAATGACCCAGGACAATGACTCAACACACCTTCAGGCTGTGTAAGGGTTATTTGACCAAGAAGGAGAGTGATGGAGTGCTGCATCAGATGACCTGGCCTCCACAATCACCCAACCTCAACCCAATTGAGATGGTTTGGGATGAGTTGAACTGCAGAGTGAAGGAAAAGCAGCCAACAAGTGCTCAGCATATGTGGGAACTCCTTCAAGACTGTTGGAAAAGCATTCCAGGTGAAGCTGGTTGATAGAATACCAAGTGTGTGCAAAGCTGTCAAGGCAAAGGGTGGCAACTTTGAAGAATCGAAAACATATTTAGATTTTGTTTTAACATTTTTCTTTGGTTCCTACATGATTCCATATGTTATGTCATAGTTTTGATGTCTTCTCTATTATTCTACTATGTGGAAAATAGTATACATAAAGAAAAACCCTTGAATTAGTAGGTGCATCTCAACTTTTGACTGGTACTGTAGGTTGGGGTGCCTTGTAAGAATCCGACCGCGAGTGGATAACCTGCCTCTACCATCAGTCCTATTTGCTAACGTGCAATCATTGGATAATAAACTGGATGAGCTCCGATCAAGACTATCCTACCAACGGGACATTAGAAACTGTAATAACTTATGTTTAACCTCTTATGGCTAGGGGGCAGTATTTTCACGGCTGGATAAAAAACGTACCCGATTTAATCTGATTATTAGTCCTGCCCAGAAACTAGAATATGCAAAAATTATTAGCTTTGGATAGAAAACACTCCAAAGTTTCTAAAACTGTTTGAATGGTTTCTGTGAGTATAACAGAACTCATTTGGCAGGAAAAAACCTGAGAGATTCCTTTACAGGAAGTGGCCTGTCTGACCATTTATTTGCTTTCTTTGACATCTCTTCCAAAAACTAAGGATCTCTGCTGTTACGTGACACTTCCCACGGCTCCAATGGGCTCTCAGAGCCCGGGAAAAACCTGAATGACGTAATTCAAAGCCCTGGCTGAAACACACGAGCGCTTTTGCTAAGTGGTCTATCAGAGGACAAAGGGCTTAGGCTCGAGCACTGCCCGCCCCCGCCTTTCTGTTTTTCCCTCTGTTTACAGACACGCAGATTCCCGGTCGGAATATTATCGCTTTTCTACGAGATAAATTGCATAAAAATTGATTTTAAACAGCGGTTGACATGCTTCGAAGTACGGTAATGGAATATTTAGAAATGTTTTGTCACGTTATGCGCCATGCGCATGACCGTGATTTACCATTCTGATAGTGTCTAGAACGCACGAACAAAACGTCGCTGATGGAACATAACGATGGACCCGATGCTGGCACTATGACCGCACTCAACGAACTATATAAGGCCATAAGCAAACAAGAAAATGCACATCCAGAGGCAGCGCTCCTAGTGGGCCAGGGACTTAAATGCAGGGAAACTTAAATCCTTTTTACCTAATTTCTACCAGCATGTGCAACCAGAGGCAAAAAAACTCTAGACCACCTTTACTCCACACACACAGGTGTGTACAAAGGTCTCCCTCGCCCTCCATTTGGCAAATCTGACCATAACTCTATCCTCCTGATTCTTGCTTACAAGCAAAAACTAAAGCAAGAAGTACCAGTGACTAGCTCAATACGGAAGTGGTCAGTTGATGCAGATTCTAAGCTACAGGACTGTTTTGCTAGCACAGACTGGAATATGTTCCGGGATTCTTCCGATGACATTGAGGAGTATGCCACATCAGTCACTGGCTTCATCAATAAGTGCCTTGATGCCATCCACACAGTAACCGTATGTACATACCCCAACCAGAAGCCATGGATTACAGGCAACATCCAGACAGAGCTAAAGGGTAGAGCTGTCAATTTCAAGGAGCGGGACTCTACCCGGACACTTATAAGAAATCCAGCTATGCCCGCCGAATAACCATCAAACAGGCAACGCGTCAATACAGGACTAAGATTGAATCTTACTACACCGGCTCCGACGCTTATCGAATGTGGCAGGGCTTGCAAACTATTACAGACTACAAAGGGAAGCACAGCCCCGAGGTGCCCAGTGACATGAGCAAACCAGATGAGCTAAATGACTTCTATGCACGCTTCGAGGCAAGAAACACTGAAACATGCATGAGAGCATCAGCTGTTCCGGACGACTGTGTGATCACGCTCTCCGTAGCCGGTGTGAGTAAGACCTTTTTAAGTCAACATTCACAAGGCCGCAGGGCCAGACGGATTACGAGAATGTGTACTGCGAGCATGCACTGACCAACTGGCAAGTGTCTGCACTGACATTTTCAACCTGTGCCTGACCGAGTCTGTAATACCAACATGTTTCAAGCAGACCACCATAGCCCCTGTGTCCAAGAACACTAAAGTAACCTGCCTAAATGACTACGGTGAAAGGCTGGTTATCAACACCATTATCCCAGAAACCCTAGACCCACTCCAATTTGCATACTGCCCCAACAGATCTACAGATGATGCAATCTCTGCACTCCTCACTGCCCTTTCCCACCTGGACAAAAGTAACGTGAGAATGCTATTCATTGACTAGCGTTCAACACCATAGTGCCCTCAAAGCTCATCACTAAGCTAAGGACCCTGGGATTAAACATCTCCCTCTGCAACTGGATCCTGGACCTCCTGACGGGGAGACCCCAGGTGGTAAGGTTCGGTAACAACAGATCTGCCACACTGATCCTCAACACGGGGGCCCCTCAGGGGTGTGTGCTCAGTCCCCTTGTGTACTCCCTGTTCACCCATGACTGCATGGCCAAGCACGACTCCAACACCATACGTGTTTGCAGACGACACAACAGTGGTAGGCCTGATCCCCGACAACGATGAGACGGGCTATAGGGAGGTGGTCAGAGACCTGGCAGTGTGGTGCCAGGATAAAAACCTCTCCCTCAATGTGATCAAGACAAAGGAGATGATCGTGGACTACAAGAAAAGGAGGGCTGAGCTCGCCCCCATTCTCATCGACGGGGCTGTAGTGGAGCAGGTTGAGAGCTTCAAATTCCTTGGCGTCCACATCACCAACGAACTGTCATGGTCCAAACACACCAAGACAGTCGTGAAGAGGGCACGACAATGCCTATTCCCCCTCAGGAAACTAAAAAGATTTGGCATCGGTCCTCAGATCCTCAAAGTTCGACAGCCACGTCATCGAGAACATCCTGACTGGTTGCATCACCGCCTGGTATAGCAACTGCTCGGCCTCCGATCGCAAGGCACTACAGAGGGTAGTGCGTAGTACGTTACTGGAGCCAAGCTTCCTGCCATCCAGGACCTCACCTAGGAGCATGAGCAGCAGTGTGCTGCATTATTTTCCTTTCTGTTTTCCATGACTCCAGCACCTGCAGAAAGTACTTGGATGTGCGTATGTTCTTCAGCTTTTGTACATATTATCTCAATTACCTCGACTAACCTATGCCCCCGCACATTGTATATAGCCTCGTTACTGTTATTTTATCGCTCCTCTTTAATTATTTTTTTATTTGTATTTTTACTTGTTTATTTTAGTAAATACTTTTGTTAACACTTAATTTTTCTTAACTGCATTGTTGGTTATGGGCTTGTAAGTAAGCATTTCACTGTAAGGTCTAGATCTGTTGTATTTGTTGCATGTGACAAATAAAATTTGATTTGATATCTAGCTGGCAAACATTTAGTTGTGTAACTAGGGGAAAGGGGGATACCTAGTCAGTTGTACAACTGAATGTATTCAACTGAAATGTGTCTAATGCATTTAACCCAACCACTGAGTCAGAGAGGTGCTGGGTGCTGCCTTAATCGACATCCACGTCAACGGCGCCCGGGGAACAGTGGGTTAACTGCCTTGCTCAAGGGCAGAATGACAGATTTTTTCGCCTTGTCAGCTCGGGAGTTCAATCCAGCAATCTTTCGTTTACTGGCCCAACTCTCCTACCCGCCAGGCTACCTGCCGCCCCTAGATCACCTGGCACGTGGTGGTAAGCTTTATAATGAAATATTATGTGACCGGTGAAATTAAGAATGGGAACTGCTTTATCTCCTAACGTATTGCACAAATTGACTGCAGGTATTTACTTAAAGTTGCTACAAATATTCAAATGTCTAGAAAAGAAAGTTATCTGTATTGACGGTGTTGAAAACCATCCCATGGCTATTTCCAAATACCGTGTTTTACGGTATACCACCCAAGCCTAGTTATTACTGCGCAAATTATTGTGTTCTGTGATTGGTTTGAAGATAAAATCGCTGTATATTTTATATAGTGGGTAAGTGACTTGTTGTGTGATTTGAGTGCAGTAACAATTATGATTGTCCCCCAGGTCTGAGGGAACAGAGGGTGAAAGAGTTTGAAGTCTCCCCTGATGGAGAATCCCTCCTTCTCACTGGCACCTCCGGATACCTCCATGTCTTAACAATGAAGGTAAGTGATTGTAGATGGCAAATACCTGGTATACCACACATCCAAAATGGATCAAAATGTAAGACTCCATTTTGGATCAGGCGCATACATGCATTGCATAAATGTCTGTATTTTCTCACTGTTGTTTTTTTTTCAGACAAAGGAGGTAGTGAAAAGCATGAAGATCAACGGAAACATTGCGGGAGTGGCTTTTTCCAACGACGGCAGCAAAGTCTTCACCAATTCTGGTGGGTTTTACCCTGGTCTAAGACACACAGCCACAGCCTAACACCACAATCACATCCTAAAGCCTTTTTTAGACTTTAGTTAACGCTTCAAAATGTGACTTTTTGGGCGACCTGACCAAATTCACATAGAAATATGAGTTATAGATCTGTCATTCTCTTTGAAAGCAATTCTAAGAAGCAGTAGATTTGTTCTATGTGTGCTATTTCTATGCTTCTGTCAGAGTTGACTTGGACTGGTGTAAGGCGGAATCAGATGCAGGAGACAGGTGCTGGAGTTGAGTGTCCTTTTAATAATTTGACACACAAAACAAAAAACGCGAGGCACAGGGCGCTACAGACAGACTGCCTGGGAAAAACACACTCCCAATATTGCGAACAAACAATATATATAAGCGGCACAAAAAGGCACGGGGCGCAGCCCGGTAAATCCTCTCTTCAATAGACTGTCAGGAAAAAAACGTAATAAAACACGGACCACCGTCCTGAATGGACAATCAACAATTCCGCACAAAATCCCCAACTGAAAACACACATTAAATAAGTCCCCACTAATGACATACATAAAACAGGTGCGGAACAGACAGACAAAACTAAACGAAACTGAAACAACGATCGGTGGCAGCTAATAGGCCGGCGACGACGACCGCCGAGCGCCGCCCGACCGAGGAGGGGCGCCACTTTCGTTGGATCCTGTGACAGTACCCCTGAGCCGCGCGCCGACACCGGCCTCGGGGGCGGCCCGGAGGGCGAGGCGCCGGCCGATCCGGTCGGCGACGGTGGAAGTCCAACAGCATAGGGGGGTCCAGAACGTCCGCCGCCGGAACCCAGCACCTCTCCTCCGGACCGTACCCCTCCCAGTCCACGAGGTACTGCAGGCCCCCTACCCGACGTCGGGAGTCCAGGATGGCTCGGACTGTGTACGCCGGGCTCCCCCCGATGTCCAGGGGGGGCGGGGGGGCCTCCAGCACCTCACTGTCCTGCAGCGGACCAGCTACCACCGGCCTAAGGAGAGACACATGAAACGAGGGGTTAATACGGTAATACGAAGGAAGTTGTAACCTGTAACACACCTCGTTTATCCTCCTCGGGACTTTAAACGGCCCCACAAACCGCGGACCCAGCTTCCGGCAGGGCAGGCGGAGAGGCAGGTTCCGGGTCGAGAGCCAGACTCTATCCCCCGGGTTAAACACGGGGGCGTCACTGCGGTGGCGGTCAGTGCTCTCTTTGTGTCGTTCGCTCGCCCTCCTTAAACATTCCTGGACCGCGTTCCAGGTCTCCTGAGAGCGCTTGACCCATGCCTCCACCGCAGGAGCCTCCGTCTGGCTCTGTTGCCATGGCACCAGGACCGGCTGATACCCCAGCACCACCTGGAAGGGTGACAGATTAGTGGAGGAGTGGCGCTGAGAGTTCTGGGCCATCTCGGCCCATGGCACGAACTGCGCCCACTCCCCTGGCCGGTCCTGGCAATATGACCGCAGGAACCTGCCCACATCCTGGTTGATGCGCTCTACCTGCCCATTACTCTCGGGGTGGAACCCCGAGGTCAGGCTGACCGAGACCCCCAGCCTCTCCATAAACGATTTCCATACCCTGGACGTAAACTGGGGACCTCGATCAGATACGATGTCCTCGGGCACCCCATAGTGCCGGAAGACGTGAGTGAACAGGGCCTCCGCGGTCTGCAGGGCCGTAGGAAGACCGGGCAAAGGGAGCAGACGGCAGGACTTAGAGAACCTGTCCACAACGACCAGGATCGCCGTGTTCCCCTGAGACGGCGGGAGATCCGTAAGGAAATCCACCGAGAGGTGAGTCCAGGGCCGCTGTGGGACAGGGAGGGGCTGTAATTTCCTTCGAGGTAGGTGCCTAGGAGCCTTACACTGAGCGCATACTGAACAGGACGAGACATAACGCCGGACATCCTCAGCCAAGGTGGGCCACCAGTACCTCCCCTTCAGGCCCCGCACTGTCCGTTCCACCCCAGGATGACCCGAGGAGGGTAGAGTATGGGACCATCGGATCAGGCGATCGCGAACACCAAGCGGAACGTATTTCAGGCCCACGGGACACTGCGACGGAGTAGGTTCTGACCGAACCGCCCGCTCGATGTCCGCATCCACCTCCCATACCACCGGTGCCACCAGACAGGAGGCGGGAAGTATGGGAGTAGGATCGATGGTCCGCTCCTCGGTGTCGTAGAGACGCGACAGTGCGTCAGCCTTCCGGTTCCGGGAACCTGGAATGTACGAGAGAGTGAAGTTAAACCTCGTGAAAAACATGGCCCACCTCGCCTGACGGGGATTAAGCCTCCTCGCTGCCCGAATATACTCCAGGTTACGGTGGTCGGTCCAGATGAGAAAAGGGTGACGTGCCCCCTCAAGCCAATGTCTCCACACCGTCAAAGCCCTGACCACGGCTAACAGCTCCCGGTCCCCCACATCATAATTGCGCTCCGCCGGGCTCAGCTTCTTAGAAAAGAACGCGCATGGGCGGAGCTTCGGAGGAACGCCCGAACGCTGCGACAGCACAGCTCCTACCCCAGCCTCGGACGCGTCCACCTCCACTATGAATGGCAAAGAGGGGTCCGGATGCGCCAGGACAGGTGCATTGGTAAACAGAACCTTCAGACGATGAAAGGCTCTGTCCGCCTCTGCTGACCATCGTAGCCGCACCGGCCCCCCCTTCATCAGTGAGGTAATGGGAGCTGCTACCTGGCCAAAACCCCGGATAAACCTCCGATAATAATTAGCGAACCCCAAGAACCGCTGCACCTCCTTCACAGTGGCTGGGGTTGGCCAATTACGCACAGCCGTCACGCGGTCACACTCCACCTCCACCCCCGAGGTGGAAATGCGATATCCTAGAAATGAGACGGCTCTTTTGAAGAACTCACATTTCTCAGCCTTGACGTATAGGTTATGCTCCAGCAGCCGCCCAAGCACTTTACGCACCAGGGACACATGCTCGGCGCGTGTGGCGGAGCAGATCAGGATGTCATCGATGTACACCACCACACCCTGCCCGAGCATGTCCCTAAGGACCTCGTCCACAAAGGATTGGAAGACGGCGGGAGCATTCTTTAACCCATACGGCATGACGAGGTACTCATAATGGCCAGATGTGGTACTAAATGCGGTTTTCCACTCGTCTCCCTCTCGGATACGCACCAAGTTATACGCACTCCTGAGATCCAATTTCGTGAAGAAGCGCGCCCCGTGAAATGACTCCACTGCCGTAGCAATGAGAGGTAGCGGGTAACTGAAACCCACTGTGATAGCATTTAGACCTCTATAGTCAATGCACGGGCGCAGACCTCCCTCTTTCTTCTTCACGAAAAAGAAGCTAGAGGAGACGGGGGATTTAGAGGGCCGAATGTATCCCTGTCTCAAGGACTCAGTGACGTATGTATCCATAGCCACTGTTTCCTCCTGAGACAGAGGATACACGTGACTCCTAGGAAGAACCGCGTCAGCCTGGAGGTTTATCGCACAATCTCCCTGTCGATGGGGGGGTAATTGAGTCGCCTTCGTCTTACTGAAGGCGATAGCCAAATCGGCATACTCTGAGGGAATGTGCACAGTAGAGACTTGGTCTGGACTTTCCACCGTAGTCGCACCGATGGAAACTCCTATGCACCTACCTGAGCACTCCCTCGACCACCCCGTTAGAGCCCTCTGTCTCCACGAAATCTGGGGGTTGTGAGTGGCTAGCCAGGGGATTCCCAGTACCACCGGAAACGCTGGGGAGTCAATGATGAACAGGCTGAGACGCTCCACATGACCCCCCCACGTCTGCATAACCAGTGGCACTGTGACCTCCCCTACTTGGCCTGACCCTAGCGGTCGACTATCTAGGGCGTGCACGGGGAAGGGGTGGTCCAGCTGAACCAGGGGGATCCCTAACCTCTTCGCTAACCCATGGTCCATAAAACTCCCAGCTGCACCTGAATCGACTAGCGCCTTATACTGGAAGTGAGGGGAAAAATTAGGGAAACAAACGGAGGTGTACAAGTGATCGACAGGGGGCTCTGGGTGTGGCTGGTGCGGACTCACCTGGGGGGCCGAAGCGGTGCTCTGCCTGCCCTCCGAACTCCCGGAGGGACCTCTCCAGCACCGGTCCACAGTGTGTCCTCTGTGTCCACATCGGGTGCAAGAGAGACCCCTCCCTCCGGTCCTCCTCGGTGCAGCCCCCCCTATCTCCATGGGCTGTGGAGCGGGAGGACTGGTAGGCGGAACGAACAGGCCCCGACTGGAACGTCCCCGGGCAGCTAGCAGGTTGTCCAATCTGATGGACAAATCCACCAGTTGGTCCAGAGTGGAGGTGTTGTCCCTACATGCCAGCTCCCGGCGGACGTCCTCGCGAAGGCTACACCTATAGTGGTCTATCAGGGCCCGCTCGTTCTACCCCGATCCAGCGGCGAGAGTCCGGAATTCCAATGCGAAATCCTGAGCGGTCCTCGTCTCCTGCCTCAAATGGAATAGTAGCTCACCCGCCGCCCTGCCCTCTGGGGGATGATCGAAAACCGCCCGGAAGCGGCGGGTGAACTCCGGGTAGTCACCCCGGGCCGAGTCTGGACCTTCCCAGACCGCATTGGCCCATTCCAGGGCTCAACCCGTGAGACACGAGACGAGGACGCTCACCCTCTCTTCGTCGGAGGGAGGGGGGCGGACGGTCGCCAGGTACAGTTCCAGTTGGAGCAAGAACCCCTTGCACCCAGCGGCCGTTCCATCGAACTCCCTGGGCGGTGAAATCCGGATCCCGCCGGCACCCGCTTCAGTGGGTGTGGATAGGTGCGTAGGGTGAGGGACCGGAGCTGGTCTGGCTGGGGAGGCACCTCTCTCCCAGCTCTCCAACCGGGCCAACACCTGATCCATGGCCGAGCCTAGGCGGTGGAGGAGGCCGGCATGTTGGGAGACCTGCTCAGCCATGGATGGCGCTTCTGCTCCTGCTGACTCCATATGTTGATGGTGCGGGATTCTGTCAGAGTTGACTTGGACTGGTGTAAGGCGGAATCAGATGCAGGAGACAGGTGCTGGAGTTGAGTGTCCTTTTAAAAATTTGACACACAAAACAAAAAAACGCGAGGCACAGGGCGCTACAGACAGACTGCCTGGGAAAAACACACTCCCAATATTGCGAACAAACAATATATATAAGCGGCACAAAAAGGCACGGGGCGCAGCCCGGTAAATCCTCTCTTCAATAGACTGTCAAGAAAAAACCGTAATAAAACACGGACCACCGTCCTGAATGGACAATCAACAATCCCGCACAAAATCCCCAACTGAAAACACACATTAAATAAGTCCCCACTAATGACATACATAAAACAGGTGCGGAACAGACAGACAAAACTAAACGAAACTGAAACAACGATCGGTGGCAGCTAATAGGCCGGCGACGACGACCGCCGAGCGCCGCCCGACCGAGGAGGGGCGCCACTTTCGTTGGATCCTGTGACAGCTTCACATTCTTAAGTTAGTTTTTGTGTCTTTTTACTTTTGGCTTTGTTCACCAGCTTCAAACAATATTTTTGTTTATGGAACATATATTTAACAGAGATGGTACAATGATTCTCTACACCAGTGGTCCTAGTTGGTCACCAAACATTTGTGTAAAAAAAACAAAACAACGATAAATCCTCGTGTTCCGATTTTTGTATTTGTTTCGTGCTGTTGGTGGTAGGTGCACTTGATTCAGCAGCCCTAGCACTGGGAAGGCAAAGTGTTCCCATTTTCAAAAATGTCATGTGTCTGAAGGTAGAACTCCACTTTACCCGGCAGGCCCAGAGAGCAAATCAAGTGCACCTTCAGACCTACCGCTGGCCAATCAGATAGCTCAGCTCAAGCCATAGACTGTAAAAAGAAGCCTCGAGCGCACAGCAAAGTTGAGACTGTGAGATTTCAAAACTTTTAAAACCATGACTAGAGACTCAGCGGAATATAGCTGATTGATTTTATGAATAAGTTCATGTTGAAATTCAGCACTGTCAATGCGCGTTCTCCCTACATCCACTCACACTGCAAGCAGTATAGCAAAGTGTTGTTAGCGGCGTCTTTTTTTTTAATATATAGTAATATATAAAATTGGTGCAGGAGGCAGAAATAATGCAGTGCGACTTCAGTTTCGCCATCGGCTGGAAGCCTCACCGCTGCTCTCTCCTTCAGACTGACCATCAGATGCAGGCTATCAGTCCAGTAAAATAAAAGCAAATGATTATGCTCACTCAGCTGTATACCTATACCTACAATTTTGAAATATAATTTCAAAATGATCTGAGAAGAACAACATTGGCAGGGCAATTCAAGCATAACCAATATGCAGTGATAATGTATTGGGTGTTTTTCCTACTACTAAACCTCATTGCTACAGAACAGTTTTTAAATAGGTTAATATTTCATTCTTTGTCATGTTTAAAAATAATAATATTAAAAATCTGAGCAGTAGATCTTGGCTTGTATTTTGACTCAGAAAGTGACCCCTGCCCTGGTGACCACTGCTTGTTTTGTCACAAACTGAAATTAGGCTATTAGCATTTTAGCAGAAAGAAAATGGCGGAGTGATTTCTGCATATTCCACCTTTTTTAAAGCTGTACATGGGTACCTGTATGTACCAAACTTTTTTTGATGTTGCAGAGGAGGGTGAGGTGTACATATGGGACATGAGGAGCAGTAAATGCCTGAACAGGTTCATAGATGATGGCTGTGTGAGTGGGACCTCCATGGCTGCATCCAAGAACGGACAGTATCTGGCCTGCGGGTGAGTCAGCCATTTTGTTTTTAATATTTTCCATGTCATTTGTGATATAAGGTTGTTGGTGTGTAGCTTTATTCATTTATTTATTAATTCATCCGTTTCCTTGCTGATGTGATTCAGCAGGGATAGTCCCTGTCGTTTTGTGATCAAACCATTGCATTGTCCTGTTTGTCTTGCTTCAGATGTCTTTTTTTGTTTTTATGCATGATTCTGCCACAAAACCTTCAGGATAATTGGGTTGTTCCACCAATTAGGTGCCTTTTTTAAGAAGTGTAACAAATATTAACATTGTCATAAAGAGCACGTTCAACTTAATAAAAAAAACATGTTATCCCACTTAAAGCGATTTAAATAAAACATTTATAGTAAGTGCCTATTATGTGCCAAATAAAGTTAACAGGGTTGACGATTTCATCTTTAATCAGCCATACATTTCCTCGTGACAGGGGGAATGGAATCTTGTTTTGTGCAACAGGAAGTGTTAATTAAATGCAAGCTTCACAAAAAAATGTAGGCTAGAAATGTTTTAACTGTCTGTCCATGGGTAACAGGGTTGACATGTTATGCTCGACCCGCTCAGTTTTCCACCAGAAAATGGCCAAAAAGAGTAGAACCAGCTCACCTGCTTTTACTCTATCATTTGACTATTTGACGTTCTGTTTTTTAGGACAAAAACTATTTTAAAAGGAATAGTTTCACGATATTAATACCAGAGTTCAGTTCAAGTAACATGGTTGATCTTAAAATGAAGGAAACATGTAAATTAATCACATTAAATAAATTATCTTCATACATGACTTTGTCAAAGCAACAAAATAACTAGGGCTGTACAATGATGGAGAAATGTTGGGGTTAAGCGAGTTAAAATCTTCCTAGAGGTGGACACATTGTTGAAGGAGGGACATGTCAAAATGCTGAATTTTTGGCACTTTATTCATATAAAAAATAAAAAAAGATTTATTGAATTCTCCATGTGGTCTACATTTAAAGGGCACTTAATTTAACATAAAAGGCTTTTAAATTGTAATATTTGTGCACATTTTCTACTTAAAATATCAACGGGATGCCAAAGGCACCCATTTCATGGAATAACCCAATTATATTTTTTCATATAGATATAGCTGTAGCACACAAGTTCACATTATTTTTCTACCATTTCTATTGTCTCAGGTCAGCGGCAGGTGTGGTGAACGTGTACTCCCAGGAGGAGTGTATGCAGCAGAACAACCCCAAGCCTATGAAGACCATCATGAACCTGGTGACCTCTGCCACCTCTCTCCGCTTCAACCCCACCTCCGAGATCCTGGCCATTGCCTCCAGGGCTGACGACGAGGCTGCCCGATTGGTCAGTCTCTTTCTCACACATACACCTAATGTTGTCTTTGTCATCATAACAGATACACCTGGTCTCTTGTAAATATTAGGTTTTATTGCAGCATGACTTGGATAGTAATAAAGTTTGAGTTGATTTAAAAGGAATTAAAACCATGTCTCTCTTTCACTGTCATCAAGTCTCTCCAAGTGCCATGTGTCTACCCTTCTCATTTCAGGTTCATATCCCCAGCTTCACAGTGTTCTCCAACTTCCCCATGTTCCAGAGGAAAACCATATACAGGGCCCACCGCCTGGACTTCTCCCCAAACAGCGGCTTCTTCTCTCTGGCCAACAACAAGGGCCATGCCCCTCTCTTCAGGTGAGTTTTGTATTTTTTCAGACAGCAGAAAATAAAAAAACATAAACACTATGGGTGACTTTTGATACAAATAAATATATTACAATAATAATTTGGTTTATTTTCAGGTTGTTGCATTACAAAGACTTTTGATGAAGAGCATCACAAGCAGGCTCGTAATCAACATCAAGACACCAAGCTCCCTCAATACAACTACCATTGTCTTCAAGAAGACATTTTTCAATGAAAAGGACTTCAATTGTGAAATCGGTTATGGTAATTTCATCTATGAAAGTGTCACAGCAAGAAACTGTCTTTGTTATCCTGTTTTTTTTTTCCCTTCAAATTTGAGTGATTACATTTTTTAAGTGTTCTGTTTTCAAAATGCATGCCCTGTATATTTCTTTCTGTCTACTTTAGGGTTTGACAAATGTTTGTATAATGGATAAAATACAACTTCATTTCCTTGATACTTGGTTGTTATTATTATAGTTTCTTCTGTTTCTAGATATCTCCGGAGAACAATAACATTATAGATTGACTATAATGCTTAAACAAGTATAGAAAAGCTGTCAAACTTGTATGTACTATAGCCCCGTTAGTCTACTCCATGTTGACCTGAAAATCTGTTGCTACCAGCCACAATAATGGACTAGAACAATTCACTGTGAATTCCATTTTGACCAAATTGCTCCTCCAAGTCTGATAGTGTTTAAAGTTGATCATTTTCACACAACTTTGGATTTAATACTTAACGTACAGTGCCTTCAGAAAGTATTCATACCCCTTGACTTATTCCGCATTGTGTTGTTACACCCTATATTCTAAATTGATAAAATATTTTTTTGCAAATGTATTAAATTAAATGCAGCAATATCTCATTTACATAAGTATTCACACACCTTTGCTGTGACACTCCCAATTGCGCTCGGGTGCATCCAATTTAATTTGATCATCCTTGAGCCGTTGCCACAACTTTGGCTAATTCAATAGTTTTTACATGATTTTGAAATAAACACACATGTCTATATAAGGTCCCACAGTTGACAGTGCATGTCAGAGCAGAGACTATACCAAGAAGTCCATGGAACTGGCCATAGAGAGCTGAGGTAGAATTGTGACAAGGCATATCTGGGCAAGGGTATAAAACCATTTCTAGAGTGTTGAATGTTTCCAAGAGCACAGTGGTCTCCATCATTGGGAAATTGAAAAAATATGGGACTACCCAGACTCCCTAGAGCTGGACCTCTGACCAAACTGCAGAGAAAAAAAATAAAGTCAAGGGTTATGAATACTTTCTGAAGGCACAGCATATCTGACCCAGTTTATCAGCAGAACAAGACCCAGGCCAGAAGGGCACATCAGAAAGCGAAGCTAATATAAACCCTTACTTTGCATTCATGCTCCCATTATGGCTCATAGAACAGTTTGATGGTGCCATTCGCACTGTGAAATTGACTCCGCTTTATTTTTTTTACTGCACGAAAGGGACCTCCCTGCTGAGCCACAGCTTTGAGAGAAACGCACACCTACAGACATCCAGATGAATGACGGTCACAGCACCATGTGTTACATACATTAGATCCTCCTTTAGGACGTCAGTCAGGATTGGCAGCATTCCAACACCTACATTTCTCCTCATTAGTGAAAGATGAAGCACTGTGTCCTCCCTAAGGCGTCGTAGTCGTTTGTATCTGCATTCAGACAAATAATTTCTCTTCCCCTCGTGTTTCAGTGCATCTTCATCACATTTATTGTTTTGGTCTGTCCTGAGGTGCTCCTGTAATATAATAGGCTGGAGAAATGTCTTTATGATAAATGAACCTTAACACCAAACAAACAAGAGTTTTCCCCTGTAGTCCCCCCTAATGCAGAAACCAACAAACTATTAACGGGTGGGAAGTACAGAAACAAATAATGAGCCTCATCAGCATTTTACTTGGTTTTTGTTCTCATGGTCTTGAGAGTCGGAAATAAATATATTTGCCCTGCAGATCAGGCATGGAAAAATAGCTGCAGTTGTGAAATTAATGGTAATTTGTGTAAATATAGGTTTAGGATAAACACAGATTCTATCTATTCTCTGGTCTGACTAATTTACAGATTTGCGATTTCAGCAGCAGGTTGCAGCAGTGTAGTTGGTGAACCTCAAAATATTCACAAACTCCTTAATCTGTCTCTTAGGAATATATGTGCTAGTAACAAAATGATCTACACTAATTAGCAATATCTTTTTACACAGAATGTCTCTTTTTCACACGCATGTTAAAGGAGAAATACAGTGCCTTTAAAAAAGTATTCACACACCTTTACTTTTCACATTTTGTTGTGTTACAAAGTGGGATTAAAATGGATTTGTCATTTTTTGTCAATGATTACACAAAATACTTTTTTAGTATTTAATGGAAAATAAAATACTAATATATTTTGATTAGATAAGTATTCAACCCCCTGAGTGAATGCATGTTAGAATCAACTTTGGCAGTCTTTCTGGGTAAGTCACTAAGAGCTTTGCAAACCAGGATTGTACAATATTTGCCCGTTAATCTTTAAAATAAAACTCAGTATTAGAAAAGGTGCTCTTAATGTTGTGTTGGATTTGCCCCAAATATAATGCTTTGTATTCAGGACAAAAAGTTCTCTTTGCCACATCTTTTGCAGTATTACTTTTACGCTTTATTGCAAACAGAATGCATTATTTTGGAATATTTGTATTCTGTACAGGCTTCCTTCTTTTCACTTTGTCATTTAGGTTAGTATTGTGGAGTAACTACGATGTTTTCTCTAATCACAGCCATTAAACTCTAACTGTTTTAAAGTCACCATTGGCCTTATGGTGAAATCCCTGAATGGTTTCTTTCCTCTCCGGCAACTGAGTTAGGAAGGACGCCTTTGTAGTGACTGGGTGTATTGGTACACCATCCAAAGTGTAATTAATAACTTCACCATGCTCAAAGGGATATTTGATGTCTTATTTTTTTACCCATCTACCAATAGGTGCCTTTCTTTGCGAGGCATTGGGAAACCTCCCTGGTCTTTTTCGTTGAATTTGTGCTTGAAATTCACTGCTCGACTGAGATACCTTACAGATAAATTGTATGTGTGGGGTACAGAGATGGGGCTGTGATTAAAAAATCATGTTAAACACGATTATTCCACACAGGTAGTCCATGCAACTTATCCAACTTGTTAAGCAAATTTTTACTCCTGAAGTTATTTAGGCTTGCCATAACAAAGGGGTTGAATACTTATTGACTCATGACATTTTACCTTTACATTTTTAGTAGTTTGTAAACATTTCTAAAAACATAATTCCACTTTGACATTATGGTGTATTGCGTTCAGTGACACAATCGAAATGTAATGCATTTAAAATTCAGCCTGTAACAACAAAATGTGAAAAAAGTCAAGGGGTGTGAGTACTTTGAGGGCACTGCAGTTGTTTCACCAACTCACCTGACTACTGTGCAAGCTGCTGTCAACTCCCCATCACAACACATACCCACGCACAATCAAACATATACCTGACTAGCTGGAAGAACCTTCTTTGGCAGTGATGACAGCAGCTTTGCAGGACAGTCACAGACTTATTTCATTATTTCAACTCCATTGCAGAAGAAAACACCCAGAAGAAAGATAAGGTAAGTTTGTGTGTCAACAATTTTTGTAACAGGATCAAGAGTAGCCTACGGCAATTTTTTATAAATATTATCTGTATGTGAAATATGCTTATGTATTGTATTACAATTACACCAATTGCTCATACGTTTTTTTGTGTAGCAATATTAACTGCTGTACATTTAGTACTATAAGTACTCTATGAGAGCAACGATTCGTATGTTTTCATTCCAACCAATCTTCTGTCTGTTGATGTGGGTCAGGTACATTTCAAAATGAAACACAACTATATAGTGACATTATCATCTGAACCTATAACAGTGAGCATCCCAGTTTGGCAGATACCATTCTTCCTTGATTGACAATGGTATAATCACTGAGAGGTTTCCAGGTAGACCTCAGTACAGGACATTCATTGACTGTAATTTCTGTTCCATTCGTAAACAGCCATTAACATAAACT
The DNA here is from genome assembly GCF_901001165.1 of Salmo trutta. NCBI lineage: Eukaryota > Metazoa > Chordata > Actinopteri > Salmoniformes > Salmonidae > Salmo > Salmo trutta. The sequence goes on from NC_042957.1 coordinate 45,974,028, forward strand.
CAGCAAAAAAACAAACGTCCTCACTGTCAACTGCGTTTATTTTCAGCAAACTTAATGTGTAAATATTTTTATTAACATTAGATTCAACAACTGAGACATAAACTGAACAAGTTCCACAGATGTGACTAACAGAAATGGAATAATGTGTCCCTGAACAAATGGGGGGTCAAAATCAAAAGTAACAGTCAGTATCTGGTGTGGCCACCAGCTTCATTACGTACTGCAGTGCATCTCCTCCTCATGGACTGCACCAGATTTGCCAGTTCTTCCACCAAGCCACCTGCAAGTTCCCGGACATTTCTGGGGGGAATGGCCCTAGCTCTCACCCTCCATTCCAACAGGGCCCAGATGTGCTCAATGGGATTGAGATCCAGGCTCTTCGCTGGCCATGGCAGAACACTGGCATTCCTGTATTGCAGGAAATCACGCACAGAATGAGCAGTATGGCTGGTGGCATTGTCATGCTGGAAGGTCATGTCAGGACGAGCCTGCAGGAAGGGTACCACATGAGGGAGGAGGATGTCTTCCCTGTAACGCACAGCGTTGAGATTGCCTGCAATGACAACAAGCTCAGTCCGATGATGCTGTGACACACCGCCCCAGACCATGACGGACCCTCCACCTCCAAATCGATCCCGCTCCAGAGTACAGAACTCAGTGTAACGCTCATTCCTTCGACGATAAACGCGAATCCGACCATCACCCATGGTGAGACAAAACCGCAACTCGTCAGTGAAGAGCACTTTTTGCCAGTCCTGTCTGGTCCAGCGACGGTGGGTTTGTGCCCATAGGCAATGTTGTTGCCGGTGATGTCTGGTGAGGACCTGCCTTACAACAGGCCTACAAGCCCTCAGTCCAGCCTCTCTCAGCCTATTGCGGACAGTCTGAGAACTGATGGAGGGATTGTGCGTTCCTGGTGTAACTCGGGCTGTTGTTGCCATCCTGTACCTGTTCCGCAAGTGGGATGTTCAGATGCACCGATCCTGTGCAGGTGTTGTTACGCGTGGTCTGCCACTGCGAGGATGATCAGCTGTCCGTCGTGTCTCCCTGTAGCGCTGTCTTAGGCATCTCACAGTATGGACATTTCATTTTATTGCCCTGGCCACATCTGCAGTCCTCATGCCTCCTTGCAGCTTGCCTAAGGCACGTTCACGCAGATGAGCGGGGACCCTGGGCATCTTTCTTTTGGTGTTTTTCAGAGTCAGTAGAAAGGCCTCTTTAGTGTCCTGAGTTTTCATAACTGTGACCTTAATTGCCTACCGTCTGTAAGCTGTTAGTGTCTTAACGACCGTTCCACAGGTGCATGTTCATTAATTGTTTATGGTTCATTGAACAAGCATGGGAAACAGTGTTTAAACCCTTTACAATGAAGATCTGTGAAGTTATTTTGATTTTTACGAATTTTCTTTGAAAGACAGGGTCCTGAAAAAGGAAAGTTAATTTTTTTGCTGAGTTTAGTCTTGGTTACATATGAACCTCACCGCAACTTGTTGGTGAACAGGTTTGACAAGCTAGCACCAATCATGTAAAGTATAAAATCTAGTAGCACAATGCATGTGTCATGTTATTTTGGATGGTGACATTGGTGCGACTGGATACAGTAAATTAAACCTGGGCTTTCGACAGCCGTTTAGCTTTGGGCCAAACTGAGAGAGGCCGCATGAATGGGAGTTGTCAGTAGTAGATTAGAGTAGACAAAACCTGGGATATTGTTTGCCTGACTGGCAGGGAAGCTTGAAAGTATGTCCCCATGTTTTTGAGGTTGTATAACTTATTTGTTGGATTCATGGATCACTTTCCAAATAATACATTTTTAAAGGTCTTAGGGTTGTGTAAGGTCACATAAATTCAAATCTGGTATTAGAAAAAATTATTTGGCAAAGAGTAACTCAAGTTCTTTGTTCTTTAATTATTGCAAAAACGTTTATGGTAAATAAGTTGTTCGTATATATATATATATATATACGGTCTCGCTGTGACACCACGCAGGGCAGACAGAGAAGAGAAGATCACATCCTATTGTTCTCTCTTATATACTCTGAAAGAGATAGTTCCCGCTCAATGCTGGCCTGTCAGAGGGAGGAGGAGCGTGGTTTAAACTTGCTCCTCCTATCGTCGGCGTGCAGGCTGGTCCCAGCCTCGTGACGCACTTCCTGTCGCCGGTTGTAGTTCTTGTCTTCAGCAGTTGACTTATCCGTAGTTTATATACTTAATAATGTAGCATAGCTTCCCCGGTATATTAAATAGGTTATGCAAACAAATATCCAGTTTAACCCTAACAGTTGAAAGAGTCATTTACTGCATCACAATGAGGCCATTGTTGTTTTTATTGAGGGAGATGGAGCATTGGAGTTCACATGCATTGACAGCATGTATGGTATGACATCCACATTCACTCATGTCTGAGACAATCTAAGCCACACACAACAAAACGGACTATAGTCTACAGAGCATACAGAGATGCACCTGTTATTTTCCATTGGTTCAGATGTGAAGCTCTGTGGCATCACAGTGTCCTGATCATTTCTCAGGTCACCAAGGGGGAAATCACTTGCACGCCACACAGGTAGATTAATGGTTGGACAAGGGAGTCTTCTTTTGGGACAAACTACAAAATAAGTCATGAGGAACCTGACAGATTGTATGTTAAATTGGGTTGGAAAGCATCGGAAGTATGGAGTCCTCCGCCTCGAAGCAGAGAATGATATTATGGCAATGTTGGAAATTCAAAGTCAGCCTGTCTGTCTGAAAATGTACCTGTGGTCAGAGACCTGTGTTCAAATGATAATGGAAGTACTGAAATCAGAGACTATTCTTCAGTGACTATTCGATTCTTAAAACATGGTGGGATAAAAGCCATGAGCTCACACATCAGTCTAAATTGCATGGATGACGTTTGTCTGTCTGTCAGTATCATGGCAGAATAATGATTTCGACCTCTCTTGCATTTGTGTGCTCCCATTAGGCCTATGTGGGGTGGAATTGTCTATTGTTGTGCTTTCAGGAGGAATTATGAGAGCACACAAGGTGCACTGTAGGAATTCTGTTGAGAAATCACACACACACAGCATAGGAGTGAGAGAGAGTCTTTTGAAAATGTCATGGAATGCTATAGGACCAGAAATATCAATGGACTAGAATAGAGAGTCTTCTGAAAAACCAGACACAGACTTCTGCATTATCACCGCATTTTCCACAGTTTATTTGTTTACCGTTGTTTGTTTTGGGAGTCAATCAAATTCCTTGCTGTGGTACATGACTTGCATGAGTTCATGGTGTACATTTCCCTCTTTACACCCATGTAAAAAAATGTTTTACACCCATGTAAAAAATGTAAGACTACCCCATTCATAGATAGTAATTGCGTTAGCGCCTATTGGCGATAGTATCTTCTGACTGTGGGATTTTTGTTAAGAGCCCCGATGCTTGCTCAAAAAAGGAACACGCATTGCTTGCGGTTCGGTTTTGCAAACATAAGGAACATTGGAGCATTGGAGTTCACATGCATCGACAGTATGTATGGTATGACATCCACATTCACTCATGTCTGAAACAATCTAAGCCACACACAACAAAACTTTCATATTAGCAAGAAATACTTTACTTTTTTTTTTGTTAAGTACATTTACTACACACCGGTATAGGCTTAATGTTCCCACACAGTCATATTTCCGTTACAGCGATTGTTTACTGAAAACAGGCGGAAGACAGAGTGGATTACATGTGCTAATTAGCCCTCTGCGTCTCTGAACACCCGTAGGTAAATGAAAGATGGACTCCACAAACATGTTGTCACTGAAAAATACTGTCTGCTGCAACTGTGTAAAAACAGTGTTTATTTTGCATTTGTGAAATTATTTTGATGTGATATGAAAGTAGAGGGATTTATGTTTCTAGAAACGTACCGCAAATGAGAATCAATTGACGTTTAAATTGAGTATTTGCCTGTTTTGGCTTCCAGAGACAATTTGCTTTTAAACAGAGCATGTAAGGAAGGTCCTTGGACTATAAGGAGTAACATTAGTCTGATCATAGGTAACAAGTATTACAAGATTCCCAAATTCTTTCTTTAACGCAAATGTGCCTCTGGGTTAATCTCAATAGTCTAAAGTGGCTTCCTTTCAATATCTCCTTTTCTGCAGCTGCACTGATCTGGAAGACCTGGATTGATGAGGGTCATTCCTTGGATCAGCGCAGATGAAAGAGAGGAAGAGAGGCGAGGTAGTCACTTTAGACTATTGTGATAAACCCTTGGCGTGAATCAGCACTAATTGTAAACAGGTGTTAGGCCAATCCCAGTGGAGGTGGCCCACAATGCACCTGTGCATATCAGTGATATTTTGTCCACTGTCAGACACACCTCTTGTCTCTAATCTACAACAAGTCTGAAATCAGGTTAAAAATGCTTCTCTGGGATCGGTTAAGGTGTGTTCAGTGAGTGCAAAAATATTCACCTAGACAGGGTCAAGTTTAGGTATGTTATAGAATGCTTAATCAAAATGCTTGATTAAAAACAGGATTTACTATTTGTGATGCAACCCTTACTGTAATAGACACATTTTGTACTAAGTTGTTTATCAGCACTTGTATTTTGTGACCATTTGTTTGCCTTATAAGGGACAATAGGCCTTGGCCCATTCTAAAACTATCCAGTTGTGATTTTTCAAAGGGTTGCATCGGAGGCTACTTTGCCTCCAGCTGCACCTGTCCGCTCTGCAAGCATCAGTTCCCCGAGCGGCCTCAGATCAACATCAACCGAGTCTTCGCCCATATCGCTGAGAAATTCAAAGAAGCTCGCTACGGCACAGGAAAGCCGCATATGTTGGACATGAAGACGCCGGGAGCCATGGCCAACAGCAACCCCTTTCTGGAGGAGATGATCAAATGTGACGTGTGCACAGGGAAAAAACAAGTGGCGATCAGCTCGTGTTTGACCTGCACGGCATCCTACCGCGAAGCCCATGTGCAGCCTCGCCTGAACACGCCCTTCTACGTCAACCACCACCTCCTGGAGCCCCGGGAAGCGCTTCGCGGCCGCACCTGCCCACTGCACCACTGGCTTCTGGAGGTGTACTGCCGCACGGACCAGATCTGTATCTGTGTGCTGGAGGAGCACCGCACACACCGCACCGTGTCCGTGCAGACAGAGAGAGTCAGCAAACAGGTGAGAAGGCAAAGCAGCTTTCACATCAGGCTCTTGGATTACACACCCATTCAGAACTTCAGTGGCCCACGCAGCTCAAAGATGCTTTTTGTGCCAAGGCTACAGTCTGAAGGCTACTTAAGGGTGTGGTGTGTTTTTGGGGGGGTTGGACATGTTCCTTATAGAAGTATAATTTCATTCTAGTTCTGTGGTTGGTGTTTTATTTAGATGACTGTTTTATATTACAACTTGCATTTTGATTGAACCTTTGAAAGACTGAGTATTGGCCACTAGTTTGTAAGTCATAGGGGACTCTCAGCTTCTTGCAATGCAGATGACATAGATAACACCTTTTGTAAACAAGCCACTAAAATCCCTTTTTCAATGCAGATTTTACTCTAAAGATTGTCTGAGATGGGAGTTGATTATGTTCTTGTCTAAGCTGCATCCACATTTCTAATGTAAACAACTTGCATAGAAACAGTGGCTGGGTATTTATCTGGTTCGCTTTCAGATAACTGTAAATTCCTGAACCAAGAGGGTTAAAAAGTGATTGGGAACTGTGGAACATTACAAATTCAGCAACCCATTTCCATTCAATGACTGTATCACAATTTGACAGCTCCCGGTTGCACTGTATTTTAATAGTCATTAAATAACATATGATCCTCATTTCGCACTGAGCATAAAACAAAGGAACAACTCATCGCATAAACGTATCTGAGAAAATGGGCAGCTCCATTGAGACCATCTCTATTTTGAAGTACTCAGTTCTCTACTATTTCTGAATTGACAAACGACGGGTGTGACCTGGAATGTGTTGTATAAAGCCAAGGTTTGATTTACTGCCACCTGCAGTTATGTAATGTTTGCTCATGAGTAGCAATCATTGGCTGATTCCTCTTGATGACACAGATGGAATATTAGAATTGTATTTAACCTTTATTTAACTTGGCAAGTCAGTTAAGAACAAACTCTTACTTACAATGATGGCCAAACCCAGACGACGCTGGCCAAATCGTGCGCCGCTCTATGGGGACTGCCAATCACGGCAGGTTGTGATACATTCTGGATTCGAACAAGGGTGTCTGTAATGAAGCCTCTAGCACTGAGATGCAGTGCCTTCTATCGCTGCGCCACTCAGGAGCCCAAAATGATGTGATCCTTCCTTAACCTATAGGCAGACACACAGGTATTATGACTCATACTGTGGTCAAAGTCCTCAATGGTGCTAAAATGAGCTTTTGGGCACCAGAGTCCTCAAAGGGTCAGGCATCTGACCAAAAACATGAGCAATTTTACATGATTTAAGTCTAATCTTGTGGATGATGGGTTTGGCTCAAGGCAAATGAATAACATGTATGATTTTGTTTGTTGTTGAATGTACTTCATTATGTTATCGTGTGTGTGTATTTCAATTGCAATCTTTCTATTTGCATCTAAAAATGTATATTTTTTTGCACTTCACAAAGCACATTTCACTAAAGTGTTCCCTAAGAGCCTGTTAAAGCAGCAGCAGGCCAGCAGAATTGTCTAGTTAGGACAAGTAGTGAACAGGCATGATGCCAAATCTACTCTCAATGAGACTGCATTCACATAATTGGTCTCTTTGTCTCTCATCCTCAATCTCTTTACTGTCCTTTGTCTGTCACACAGAAACTCATTGGGAAGACTGAACAGGAGATTCTGAACAGGATTGAGGATAAGCGCCTCCGTCTGAATGACCTCGAGCCGACTGGAGACCGTCAGGGTAGGCAGGTAATTCACAGGCCCCAACGTTGTATCAACATTGTGTTAGATCTATTTGACCCCTTCACTAGACCCCTCAACATGTCGGGCTTCATATTCATCAGATCACGCTACCACTCCCTCTAGTGTTAGGAGAACGTACCAACAACCATTACTCCCACTGCAGTGGCTATTAGCAGGTCAAGACAGTCTGTTTAGTCAACCGAAAGGATGTTTGACATACCCCTGTCATGATACATTACAGAAAATACTCAATTAAAATGTAAAAAAACAAACACATTTTAGGTTTGATGAATCACACATTTTTCAGTTGGCAGAATGTTTTTTCTTTGACCTGTGATCACAATGTCCACAACTGGAGAGAAAGAAACTGACCTTAAATCAGTGTCAAGGAGCAACTTAATCCTAGAGGTTTTTCTAGAACTATGCACAGGGTGAGGTGGAGCAGTTGCTGGGGGAGCTGAGTCGCTCGGTGGACAGGATCCGTGAACAGCTAGTGGGCGGGATGGAAGAGAAGCAGGCGTCTGTGGAAACAAGGGGGAAGGGGCTAGTGACACGTTTGGAAGTGGAGCTTAGCCAGCTGTAGGTGACCACCTTTGAAGACCACATTTGCTTCCTCCAGGTATGGCGGGAATGTGTTTTAGCTGAGGCACCTTTTATCATTTGTGGGTGTCTGTTGTAACAATTGGGTGGGGTTCACACTTTGAGGGCAATGGGACCTAACCCCCCCCCCCCCCCCCCCCCCCTACAGGCAGACTCTGACACCCAGGAGTTGGATGCTGAGGCAGAGGTGTTGCTGCATTTCTCTCTGGGGGAGGTGAAGGTGGTTCTGGGGGAATTGAAGAAGAGTGTGGCTAAAATCCACATAGGGGAAGTGCACTCATCATCACTTTCATTGTTTAAAACAATCTCCTAATCTCCATAGTCATCATTATATATTATCCTTTTCAAATGAACATCAGTTACCAAATATTCATAATGGTAATTTCTTTTTGTTTTTTTCCTCCTTATGATCATCTACAACATTTTTCTTTTGTAAAGTCATAAGTTGTTCCCCAACTGTGGTTTTCGGGTGAAGTTTCTCATAAATGACTGAGTTGATGATAAATATTGAGACAGGTGTTCTGCTGAGTCACTCTGAAAGTCAGCCTAGTCTGTAAGCAGTCAAAATACCATTCCAACTGTGGGGTTATTTTTCGGTTTTATGCTTCTGCAGATATTGAATGTGCAACTATAATTATGGTTTATAGTACATCAGAACTTAAACAGGACAGCAAAATGGGTAGACAAAGAGAACATTGTGTAACAAGGTGTAGGCAGCTGACTTAGTGATAGGAGGTTGTGAAATCAATCACAAGGGGAGCATGTGAGGAACAGAGAGTGGAGAAACAACTGTATGAGTGAATAACAGGCAACTGAGTGGTTGCTGACTCTTGAGTATACACTAAGAAGATAAGATCCAACGCCTGGCAACATGTGATGCGCCAGAAGGCTGGGACCAGCCTGTGCGCCTACGATAGGCTGAGTAAGTCTAAACCACACTCAGCCTCTACTCTGACAGGCCCGCTCTGAGCGGGAACTATCTTTGTCAGAGTATTAAAGAAGAATTTTGTGCTTAAACAGTTAGTTCTCTGTTTTGCCCTGCGAGGTGTTACAGTGAACCCGTATATACGAACATTGCATTTACCATTTATTATGCTTGACTAAATTCTATTAGTAAACAGCTGAAAATATATTCAGTAGCCTAGTGTTAAATTCTGTTCTGATACCAGATTCGATGGAAGCAACCGAACACAACTCATACCTCATGCCAATAGAACTCATTCCTTCTGTCATCCATTACTGTGTTGCAACATCGGTCTGGTGAAGAATGAGTCATTGACAAAAGGGGGTTGTAAAAATACCAGAAGGAACATGAACACATAAGAAAAGAAAGGAAACACAACCTATCACACCTGGCCTGATAAAGTATAATGCACTGTATGTTGTGGACTGACCTATTTGTCTTTTAATATAACACAGTATGCGTGTGTTAGTTACTAAGCTACGGGAGAGCGACAGTATGACCAGTGTACAGACACTATGGACCACTAAGAGTCAGTGGTCTCTACGAGGTGGGTCAATTTAAATTGCGTCATATATACACACACACAGGACCAGTCAAATGTTTGGACAAACCTACTCATTCAAGGGTTTTTATTTTTACTACTTTCTAGATTGTAGAATAACAGCTTTGCACACTCTTGGAATTCTCTCAATCAGCTTCATGAGGTATTCACCTGGAATGCATGTCAATTAACAGGTGTACCTTAAGTTAATTTGTGGAATTTCTTTCCTTAATGTGTTTGAGCCAATCAGTTATGTTGTGACAAGGAAGGGGCGGTATACAGAAGATGGCCCTATTTGGTAAAAGACCAAGTCCCTATTATGGCAAGAACAGCTCAAATAAGCAAAGAGAAACAACAGTCCATTACTTTAAGACGGTCAGTCAATCCAGAAAATTTCAAGAACTTTGAAAGTTTTTTCAAGTGCAGTATGAAAAACCAGCAAGAACTATGAAACTGGCTATCAGGAGGACCGCCACAGGAAAGGAAGACCAAGAGTTACCTCTGCTGCAGAGGATAAGTTCATTAGAGTTACCAGCCTCAGAAATTGCAGCCCAAATAAATGCTTCACAGAGTTCAAGTAACAGACACATCTCAACACCAACTGTTCAGAGGAGAGTGAATCAGGCCTTCATGGTCAAATTTCTGCAAAGAAACCACTACTAAAGGACACAAATAAGAAGACTTGCTTGGGCCAAGAAACACGAGCAATGGACATTAGACCTGTGGAAATCTGTCCTTTGCTCTGAGTCCAAATTGAGATTTTTGGTTCCAACCCCCGCGTCTTTGTGAGACGCAGAGTAGGTGAATGGATGATCACCGCATGTGTGGTTCCAACGTGAAGCATGGAGGAGGTGTGATGGTGGCTCTGTCTGATTTATTTAGAATTCAAGGCACACTTAACCAGCATGGCTACCAAAGCATTCTGCAGCAGTACGCCATCTCATCTGGTTTGGGCTTAGTGGGGCTATCATTTGTTTTTCAACAGGACAATGACCCAAAACACATCTCTAGGCTGTGTAAGGGCTATTTGACCAAGAAGGAGAGTGATGGAGTGCTGCATCAGGTGACATGGCCTCCACAATCACCCAACCTCAACCAAATTGAGATGGTTTGGGATGAGTCAGCCCGCAGAGTGAAGGGAAAAGCAGCCAACAAGTGCTCAGCATTTGTGGGAACGCCTTCAAGACTGTTGGAAAAACATTCCTCATGAAGCTGGTTGAGAGAATGCCAAGAGTGTGCAAAGCGGTCATCAATTGTGAAGATGGCTGCTGTTTTATGGGGTCTTAACTAACCGTGCTATTAAAAAAAAAAAAATTAAAAAAAAATCACATTGTTTGCAACTTATTTTGTACACATTGTTGCTTCTACCCTCTCTTATGACCGAGAAGAGGTTCTAGACATCAGAACAGCGATTACTCACCTTGAACTGGACAAATAATTTTTCTTTAATGAGTTGGTTGAGAGGGATTTACTCCAGAAACCCGAACATGCACTCATTCACAGGAGAAAGAGACGACGGTTTCGCGGAAGGAGATCGGGGTGCCTTGTGAGGATCCGCGAATGAGTGGCTAATCTGCCTTTACTATTGGCTAACGTACAATCGCTGGATAATAAAGTGGACGAACTACAAGCACGTATATCCTACCAAAGGGACATTAACTGTAATATCTTATGTTTCACGAGTTGTGGCTGAACGACGACATGAATAACATACAGCTGGCAGGTTATACTGTATCGGCAGGATATAAGAGCCTCTGGTAAGACAAGGGGTGGCGGTCTATGTATATTTGTAAACATCTGGTGCATGATATCTGAGGAAGTCTCGAGGTTTTGCTCTCCTGAGGTAGAGTATCTCATGATAAACTCTCAAGCTGTAGACCACTAACTACCTAATCGGTATTTTTCGTAGCTGTCTACATACCCCCACAGACCGACGCTGGCTCTAAAACTGCACTCAATGAGCTGTATACGGCCATAAGCGAACAGAAACTCTAATCCAGAGGTGGCGCACCTAGCGGCCAGGACAACAACTTCTCCCTCACCGTGATCAAGACAAAGGAGATGATCGTGGACTACAAAAAAAGGAGGGCCGAGCTCGCCCCCATTCTCCTCAACGGGGCTGTAGTGGAGCAGGTTGAGAGCTTCAAGTTCCTTAGCGTCCACATCACCAACAAACTAACATGGTCCAAGCACACCGACAGTCGTGAAGAGGGCACGACAAAACCTATTCACCCTCAGGAGACTGAAAAGATTTGGTATGGGTCCTCAGATCCTCAATGTTCTACAGCTGCACCATTGAGAGCATCGTGACAGGTTGCATAACTGCCTGTTATGGCAACTGCTCGGCCTCCGACCGCAAGGCACTACAGAGGGTAGTGCGTATGGCCCAGTACATCGAGGCCAAGCTTCCTGTCATCCAGGACCTCTATACCAGGTGGTGTCAGGAAGGCCCTAAATATTGTCAATGACTCCAGCCACCCTAGTCATAGACTGTTCTCTCTGCTACTGCGGCAAGCGATACTGGAGCGCCAAGTCCAAGATAGTTTCTACCCCCAATCCTTAAGACTCTTCAACATCTAATCAAATGGCTACCCAGACTATTTGCATTGCCCCCCCTCCCCCCCTCACTTAACTCTACATGTACATATTACCTTGACTAACCGGTGCCCCCGCACATTGACGTTGACCGGTACCCGCTGTATACAGCCTCGCTATTGTTATTTTACTGCTGCTCTTTAAATATTTGTTACTTTTATATATTTGTAGGTATTTTTCTTACCTGCATTGTTGGTTAAGGGCTTGTAAGCAATTCACTGTAAGGTGAAATGTGACAAATACAATTTGAAGGCAAAGGGTGACTACTTTGAAGAATCTCATATAAAAAATATTTAGATTGTGTTAAACTTTTTGTTGTTACTGCATGATTCCATATGTGTTATTTCAGTTGTCTTCACTATTATTCTACAATGTAGAAATAGTAAAAATAAAGACTCCCTTGTAGGAGTGTCAACTTTTTGACTGGTACTGTACATACATACAGTGCATTTGGAAAGTATTCAGACCCCTTGACTTTTTCCACACCTTGTTACATTACAGACTTATTCTAAAATTGATTAAATTGTTTTAATCCCACTCTTTCTATTCTGGTTAGAGCCAGTTTGCGCTGTAGTGTGGTGGAAGAAGTTAAGAACCATTTAAAATTGGGGGCCACTGTTCTTAAGGGACCTTCAATGCTGCAGACATTTTTTGGTACCCTCCCCCAGATCTGTGCCTCGACACAATCCTTTCTCGGAGCTCTACAGACAATTCCTTCGACCTCATGGCTTGGTTTTTGCTCTGACACGCACTGTTAACTCTGGGACCTTATATAGACAGGTGTGCCTTTCCAAATCATGTTCAATCATTTGACTTTACCACAGGTGGACTCCAAGTTGTAGAAACATCTCAAGGATGATCAATGGAAACAGGAAGCACCTGAGCTCAATTCCGAAGTCTCATAGCAATGGGTCTGAATACTAATTTTAAATAAGGTATTATAAATGTTTTATACATTTGCAAATATTTCTAAAACCTGTTCACTTTGTCATTATGGGGCATTGTGTAGATTGAGTATTTTATTTAATCCATTTTAGATAAGGCTGTAACATAACAAAATGTGGACAAAGTCAAGGGGTCTGAACTTTACGAAGGCACTGATTCCACACTGAGGTTGGAATAGACACTTTGTTGAAAAATCTATGATAAAGCACTTTGGAAGAGCTGTTTGAAAAGCCCACCTGAAATGGCTAGTTTTAAATTTACACATCTCTACCATTAAGCTCCTCCAATTAGGCCCCTCTCTCGGACCACTCTCAAACAGTCCTAGCAAAATTCTTGCTTGAGAAATATAATTTTGCTAAGAAGCTGTTTTAGTTTATTTTTTGACCATTTTAATTGAAAACATGGTAAGGTCCTTAATTGTTACCCAGAAATGATTTGATATTGAGAGTCCAATGCAGCCATTTTTAACTTTAATTATTTTTATTCTGTACTCGCACACACTTCCATTTTAAACAACATGTCTTGTTTCTTCTCCCCTCAGGTCTAAAAAAAGATAAAATCAGGTATGTCTGTCTGCACTCTTGGAGCTCTTCACGCCAAAGATTCTCTTTTTGATTATGGTCTCGAACCCATGTGAATTAACTATTGGGTAATGAGATGTTTTAGCTCAAAGGAAATGTTGGACAAAAGTAACGTTTCTCTTAAAGAAAATAGCTTACAAACATATGAGTTCAACTTACTTCAAATATTTGTAATTATTATTTTTTTAAATTTAGAATGCTAATTCACGATGCCCCTTTTGCGGTGGTTTTAAAATAAGTAATTTGATGTAGGCCTCATTGTCTTTTCACTTCATAGTTCGACAATGTATGCTCTTCTTAAACACACACATTTAATAGAACCCCCCCACCTTCACAATGGTTCACTAATAGTTAAAGGCCCAGTGCAGTCTTTTTATCAATGTACAACAGCTGATGCATACGAACACTGTAAAAAATGTTGATCACTAGCCACGTTTAAATCCATAGTTTTATGCAAGTAAAGTCCTACAGTATGAAGGAACAAAAATCACGAAAGCTGTGATGGAAACAGGAAGTTTCGGTACAATTTGTACAACGCTAACAGAATTTGTTCGTTAGACATGGTTGGTTATTTTTGTCAGTAAAATTAATTAGGCAAGAAATGGTGTCGGAAACGCCTTTTTATGCAGAAATATTGGTATAATAACCATCATTCAAGTTAATTTCGAGTCACGTGACGATATTGTGTGTGTGGGTGGTCCTCTTGCTATGACTCAGATAAACCATGCAATTTATTACGCTACAGATAAATTATGAACTTCACAGGGTGGTGAAAGTGCACAGTGATCGTGATGCTCCTTTCCAATAAATATTGAGGGTCTTATTCTGGTGACATGATGATCGATGCTTGACTACCCTCTGACCAATATGCATAATAATCATGTAGCGTTGCCTACCCGCACAGTATCTGCAAGCTGTTGGCTAGAGCGCACGTGCCAAGACCAGATTAGGCACATTTGCTATTTAACGCAGCAGTTTTTGACCACTATCGGTAGAGTTGAAAATGGGATGGAAACACTTTGAACTTTTAGATTTGTTCGGTACCTGAGAATTTAAGTGAAAGTAAATTGTGTGCACTGTCATCACGCACTGATTTGTATCCACAAGTCAGTTTGGTGGAAACACACCACTGGTGGGAAATGCATATTTTCATTATGCAGATTCTAGAATATTTGCATGGAAAATATGGTGCTAATTGGATGGAAACCTAGCTAGTGTTAATTCCTGATATTTACTGGTTGAAATTAATCTACACTAATCAACCTGTTTGCATGGATGGGCGTTTTGCCTTGCCTGGTGACATCCCGAGGTGGTAAATTGGATTAATAAACCAATAAAAAAAAAGAGTAAACTTCTCTGCCAATAACAGCTAGTTTTAAGTTTTCCCCTCCCCACTCAGACCACTCCCAGACAGTCCTAGCGAAATCCTTCCCTGAACAAGTTTTTTACTAAAAAGCAATTTTGTCAATTTTAATGGAACACTGCAACAGTAAGGTACTTAATTGTTAGCCAGAAATGATTTCATATTGATAAAAAGCTGCATTGTTTAACTTATCAAACCAATGGTAGTTTATATGTATTGGAAAAGAGACTCATCAAATAACTTTTTTTTGTTGTACAGGGCTGAAGAAGGTCCAGTCTTATTTAGGTGAGTTGTTCTGATCTTAAGACCAGGATACGATGATTTTCAGAATTATCTCTACCAATGCTCTTACTGTACTACTAGATGTAGTGATGGACTGTTTTACAATAAAACTCTCCAAATAATTGTCTGTTTTACACAAGATGCCATCTTACTGTCATCACTGTCTTTTTGGCCATGATTCCTAAATTTATTCGACTGTGGCATTCACACCAGAGCCTTGACCTTTTTGTGTTCCTTCTCATTCACAGAGGATGTGACGCTAAACCCGGTGACGGCATACCCCTTCCTCATCGTCTCTGATGATTGGAAGCAGGTGAAGAGAGGAGAAAAGTTGCAGTTCTACAGGAACAGTGCGCAACGCTTCGATGTCTGGTCTTGCGTGCTGGCCAAAGAGGGCTTCACCTCTAATCTATTTAAGCATTTGTTAGAAAAGTGTAGGACATGCAATCTAGCAGAGTAAATCACTTAGGATTCACCCTTGCATGCCCCACCGAAACTTTTGTCAGTATCACTTTCTTTGTTTCTTTCTGTCTTTTCATCTCAGGTGAACGTGGGTGAGAATAAAGACTGGAAGATTGGTGTGGTGCAGGAGTCAGCCCAGAGGAAAGGGCTGTTTGACATGAGCCCTAATAGCGGTTACTACGCCCCGTGGTGGGGGGGCACCCACCTGCACGCCCTCACCACCCTGGCCCTCACCAAGGTTAAGGCATCGGTGTGCCTCTGCAGAGTGGGCGTCTTCCTGGACTGTGAGGAGGGTCAGGTGACCTTCTACAACATCAAGACTGACTTGGAGGTGTACCGTTTCAGCGTGGCTGAGTTCTCTGAGAGGATGTTTCCTCTGCTGGGCACTGGGGACAGGGAGGTGCCCCTGGCTCTCAAGATCACAGTGTGCCTGAGTGAGAGGATAGGGTGAGGTGTGTGTGTGAGAGATTATGAAAGTAAAAGTGTTTCAGGGTGAATTTGCTTGATTAAAGTGTGGTCAGCTTGGATGAGTCATAGTGAGGAAGTTTGATTAGGTGATGTATTAAATATTTTAAGGTGAATGTGGTTGAAGATGACAGTGATGCAATTTAATAGTGGGAGTGAAAGTGTGAGACTGTAAGAAGGTATGTGAGACTGATGGAGGGAGGGGACGAAGAGAAGTCTTCTCTTCATTTTGCCTGCATCCTCAAATTCAACTGTTGGTATTATGTCCTGTACCCATTGCACACACACTAGTTCACAATGCACTGAAAGGGAGGTGATGGGGAAAAACACGTGTGGAATCTTGGAATTACTTCATGGTCAGGAATCAGTAAGTCATGAAATCACAATGGTACACTTCGTCACAATTTTCTAATATTTGTGTCAAAATGGTTTAGTCTAAAGTTCTTATTTATATTGGGGGGATAGGTCCTGTTGAGGATATCTTGCATTGTTCAAGGTTGTTTCACACAACCTCAGGGGTGCAAGTTTAGTTTTTTCTTAGTATCCACTACACAGCTGATTCACATCAACTAATCAAGCTTTGATCATGTGCTACAGCTGTGTGGTGGTAGGGGAAATGCTGCACAAACTACTTTTGTTCTATATCTGGAGTTGAATTTTGTCCTGTTTGCAGCATTGTGTAATGCATACATGTGTTACCATTGTCAGAGAATAATGGTAGATGATGATCATCGACATTTGATGAATACCAATCCTTACACAATTCAAGTAGAAGGCTGTGAAAGATGCCAATATCTTGTGTGGCTATTTCCAGCCCTTGACAGTGGGTTGCTTATTTATTAAGTGGCAATATTGCTTGTTATTGTCTGTCATTCAGTCCCAATATGTATATTTTTAACAATAAAAATGTAGTGAGGGGGGGGGTTGCCTCAGTTATTGATATAAATGCCTCATGTTTTACACTTGGTCATTGGAACCTTCCCATTATTGCAGAGGTCTCACAGTCCCTGGTTCGTATCCAGGATGAATCACATCCGGCTGTGATTGTGAGTCCCAGAGGGCGTTGCACAATTGGCCCGTCATTGTAAATAAGAATTTGTTCTTAACTGACTTGCCTAGTCAAATAAAAAACATCACTACAGCTGCAAAAGGTGCTGTTGATTCCAGCCACAAGAGGGTACTGGAGTACAAGAACAGCCTTTTCCTCATCCCTGCTCTTGGACAGCCATTATGTACAGGCGCAAACTCAAACCCAGCATTTCATGAGTTGTATCATGCACCAAACTCCCAACATTGACAAATGCGAAAAGAGCAAGTATTTTTTTTAAACATTTATTTAACTAGGCAAGCCAGTTAAGAACAAATTCTTACTTTCAATGACAGCCTAGGAACAATGGGTTAACTGCCTTGTTCAGGGGCAGAACAACAGATTTGTATCTTGTCAGCTCGGGGATTTGAACTTGCAACCTTTCAGTTACTAGTCCAACGCTCTAACCACTAGCCTACACTGCCGCCGTGTATATATACATATCACCATGGCTCAATTATAATGGCAAGCGTTATATAAACCAGCATTACATTGTCTCGGTCCATGGCAATGAACAATGCATCTTTGTTCAGCTGATCTCAGATTTTTCAAAGGATCCTGTCAGTTGGATCCTAGCAACTAAAGTGAGTACGCATAGTTCATTTGAAAGGGTTAATTAATTTCAATAAGCTTAAATCACCACTGGCAGCCTGAGATGATTAAATTACCAAACCATAAACAGAGCCTTGACTGGTTAAATGGGCCTGTGAGTGAACTGTATCACTGTTTTATGGGAATGACCCATTATGGCCTCAACATTTCTGAACACAGCCAAACTGAATGCATCTTGATGAATTCATAAAGTACAATTAAATATTACATTGGCTGTATAACTCAGGGTACAGTTCAGTTATAAAATAAACCTTCAATTCAATAAAGCCCCATTGACATAAGTTGTAGTTTGTATAGATGTTACAATAATTATCATTCAAGTTCATATTTTATTTAACATAATTCATATTGCAGTCATTGTGAACAGCTGGGATTTCAATATACACAATAGAATTGTAACATTGTAAGCCTCCACCCCCCCTCCCAATGAAATCTAACGCCCACCCCACCCAGAAAACCATAACAAAACTAAAAAGATCTCCCAATCCCACAACAGCCCTGCCTGCATTACTGATCCTGTCAATCTATGTCTGGGTCAGTCCTGTCAAGTCAGTCCTCTGCCAGTGTGTCTATGGCCTGCGTTATGCATCTGGGTTGGTATGGGTACCTGTCTGAAACACGTGTGCGCATGTGATAGCATATGCCTTGCGTGTCAGTAGGCATGTTGTTGAGGCGTGTGTGTGTGTGTATATATATATATATGATAAGTTTCGCCACCAAGCATGGGTGCGATCCGTCAGGTTCAGAGCTCTCGTAATCGAGAGGCCTCGCATAGTGTTCAAAACACAACGCGATCCTTTAGTAAAAGGGAGGTGTCTAAGTGCGTATCTCGGTTGTGTTTTTGTCCTTGTCCGCGAGTGGGAGGATCAGTTGGCATGTCTATCTCCGCAAAATAACAACTGTGGGCATCAGCGTAGTGGCAATATACCGATTCTCTGAGCGACATTCACTGACCATCCAAACCTGTCATCTTTACCTTCGGACCCCCTCCCTTCCCCGAGTGAACCCCACCCCCCAATACTTTCCCCTCCCGGCTCCATCGACCCCCTCCCTCCCCGACCGCTCAAGTTTGTGTATCAGTCAGTGTCTCAGCGTGTGTAAACGGTAATGCGTCTTGGGGGGAGGGGGGGGGAAGAAAAGCGACACGGGCAAGGAGCTATTTGAGACACCGCTCAAAATACGTGGCGCCAACATAGCCCCCCCGCAGCGACCGCTGGACATTCTGCTCAAAGAGCCGTCGGTTCGTCTGCAGGACCTCCGCCGCCTCTTTGTTCAAGGGGTCCTCTGGATTTGGCTCCTGAGGAGGAGTAGAAGGGCGTGGTTATTTGCCAGGTGTTCCTACCTGCTCCAACCAGTCGATTAATCTTTCAGAATCTGAGAGTCATAGCCTTTATACAGTGCATTCGGAAAGTATTCAGACCCTTTGACTTTATCCACATTTTGTTACGTTACAGCCTTGTTTGAAAATGGTTAAATAGTTTTTTCCCCCCTTCATCAATCTATACACAATACCTCATAATGACAAGGCAAAAACAGGTTTCTGGAGAAAAAAAATCTAATTTATATATAAAAAAACCCCCCGGAAATATCACATTTACATAAGTATTCTGACCATTAACTCTGTACTTTGTTGACACCTTTGGCAGCGATTACAGCCTTGAGTCTAATTGGGTATGACCCTACAAGCTTGGCACACATGTATTTGGGGAGTTTCTCCCATTCCCCTCTGCAGATCCTCTCAAGATCTGTCAGGTTAGACGGGGGAACGTCGCTGCACAGCTATTTTCAGGTCTCTCCAGAGATGTTCGATCTGGATCAAGTCCGGGCTCTGGCTGGGCCACTCAAGGATATGCATAGACTTGTCCCAAAGCCACTCCTGAGTTGTCTTGGCTGTGTGCATAGCGTTGTTGTCCTGTTGGAAGGTGAACCTTCACCCCAGTCTCAGGTTCTGAATGCTTTGGAGCAGATTTTCATCAAGGATCTCACTGTACTTTACTCCGTTCATCTTTCCCTCGATCCTGACTAGTCTCCCAATCCCTATTGCTGCAAAAAAACATCCCCACAGCATGATGCTGCCACCACCATGCTTCAACATAGGGATGGTGCCAGGTTTCCTCCAGACGTGACGCTTGACATTCAGGCCAAAGAGTTCAATCTTGTTTGTCATGGTCGGAGAGTCCTTTAGGTGCCTTTTGGAAAACTCCAAGCGGGCTTTCATGTGCCTTTTACTGAGTGGCTTCAGTCTGGGCACTCTACCATAAAGGCCTGATTGGTGGAGTGCTGCAGAGAAGGTTCTCCCATCTCCACAGAGGAACTCTGGAGCTCTGTCAGAGTGACCATTGGGTTCTGACCAAGGTCCTTCTCCCCCGATTGCTCAGTTTGTGCCTTGACACAATCCTGTCTCAGAGCTTTACGGACAATTCCTTCGACCTCATGGCTTGGTTTTTGCTCCGACATGCACAGGTGTGTGCACCTTTCCAAATCATGTCCAATCAATCAAATTGTAGAAACATCAAGGATGATCAATGGAAACAGGATGCACCTGAACTCAATGTCTTGTCTCATACCAAAGGGTCTGAATACTTGTGTAAATAAGGTATTTGTATTTGCAAAAATGTCTAAAAACCTGTTTTCGCTTTGTCATTAAGGGGTATTGTGTGTAGATTGATGAGGAAAAAACTATTTAATACATTTTAGAATAAGGCTGTGACATAATGTGGAAAAAATCAAGGGGTCTCTATACACTGTACATCCTGCTACATTCCTGATTCTAAGCATGGTGAACAAGGAAGAGTAATCAAACTTGGCTAGGCAAAATTGGAAATAGAATATCCCTGTACTCACTAGAAATAGATACTGTAGTCCATATATGATGGAGTTTACGGTCAACACAGGCTTCCAGTCCTCTCTGTAAGAGAAACAATGTTAAAAGACACTGCTCAGTATAATAGTCAAAATTTGGAATTCTGTAGTCATTCTGAATTATCAAATGAGACAACGAAAACAAAGTGACCACAGTGCAGGTGGTGTACCTCAAGATATTTAGGCAGACATTGCCCTCCAGGTCAATGTTTGGGTGGTACACCATTGTCTCACACTTGACCTTCGGGGGGTCATGAGGGTAGCCCTGTCCTACCTGGAAAACAGAGCAGTCACAAGAAGTCAAAGGAGGATAATCTCTGACCTTATATCCATTCACTTTCTTTCGACTTACAACCGTGTTATTAACAACATGCTTACCATCAAGATTGTTAAAGACATGGTCGGGAACTTTGGCGACTACTAAGTATTTTTTAAACCTCCCGCTTTGGCCTGAATGTGTCAATGTGTAGTTCATACATGCATAATCTATGATCTGAATTACTGTCTTACCTCAATTAGCCACGAAATCCCTAATTTGAAAGTGACTGTTTTTCTGGAAGCCGTATTCTATCATTTTCCCCCACGTGAGCCAGCCCCTAGCAATTTGAGATCAAGCCAATGAACTTCAGCCCTCGCCATTTAAGTGAGAGCTAGCAAGACACACACACACAGCCGAGCCAGAGAGAGAGCAATGACGTGGTGCAAATATCTTCATTTACCCTGAGTGTACAAAACACTATGGACACCTGCTCTTTCCGTGGCTTAGACGGACCAGGTGAATCCAGGTAAAAGCTATGATCCCTTATTTATGTCACTTGTTAAATCCACTTCTATCAGTGTAGATGAAGGAGAGGAGACAGGGAAAATAATGTTTTTTAAGCCTAGATACAATTGAGACATGGATTGTGTATGTGTGCCATTGGAGGTTGAATGGGCAAGACAAAAGACTTACAGTTGCCTTCAGAAAGTATTTATACCCAACTTACTGCACATTTTGTGTTACAGCCGGAATTCAGAAGGGTAAAAAAAAAAAAAAAATTGCATAAGTATTCACACCCCTGAGTCAGTACATGTTAGAATCACCTGGAAGTGATTACAGCTGTGTCTAAGAGCTTTGCACACCTGATTTGCATAATATTTATCCATTATTCTTTACTAAATTCTTAAAGCGCTGTCAAAATTGGTCATTGCTAGACAACCATTTTCAAGTCTTGTCATAGATGTTCAAGCAGATTAAGTCAAAACTGTAATTCGGCCACTCAGGAACATTCACAGTCTTCATGGTAAAGCAACTCCAGTGTAGATTTGGACTTGTGTTTTAGGTTATTGTCCTGCTGTAAGGTGAATTCATCTCCCAGTGTCTGGTGGAAAGAAGACTGAACCAGACTTTCCTCTAGGATTTTGCCTGTGCTTAGCTCCATTCCTTTATTTTTTATCCTGAAAAACTCCTTAGTCCTTAATGATTACAAGCATACCCAAAACATGATGCAGCCACCACTATGCTTGAGAATATTTTAGAGTGGTACTCAGTAATGTCTTGTATTGAATTGGCCCCAAACATAACACTTCGTATTCCGGACAAAAAGTTAATGGCTATGCCACATTTTTTTTTATAAGTATTACTTTAGTGCCTTGTTGCAAACAGGATGCATGTTTGTTATTATGTACGGACTTCCTTCTTTACACTGTCAATTACGTTAGTATTGTGGAGTAACTACAATATTGTTGATCCATGCACAATTTTCTATCACAGCTTTTAAACTCAGCAACTGTTTTAAAGTCACCATTGGCCTCATCGTGAAATCCCTGAGTGGCTTCCTTCCTCTCCGGCAACTGAGTTAGCATGGACGGCTGTATCTGTGTAATGACTGTAAGTCGTATTGAAACACCGTCCGAAGTGGTAATAAATAACTTCACCATGCTCAAAGGGATATTCAATGTCTGCAAATATTTTTTTAACCCATTTACCAATAGGTGCACTTTTTTGTGAGGCACTGGAAAACTTCCCTGGTCTTTGAGGTTGAATCTGTGTTTGAAATGCACTGCTCGACTGAGTGACCTTACAGATAATTGTATGTGTGGGGTACAGAGATGAGGTAGTCATTCAAAAAGCATATTAAAAAACACTATTATTGCACACTGTCAGTCCATACAACTTGTGGCTTGTTAAGCACATTTTTTACACCTGAACTTGCTTGCCATAAGAAAGGGGTTGAATACTTGACTCTAGCCATTGCAAATTCATTAAAATGAAAAGCTGAAATCATTTCAAAAAACATAATTCCATTTTGACATTACGGGGTATTGTGTGTAGGCCAGTGACAAATAAAATCTCACTGTAATCCATTTTAAATTCTGTAACATAACTAAATGTGGAAAAAGTCAAGGGATGTGAATAGTTTTCTAAACGGGGTGCCAGGTGCACCGGTTTGTGCCAAGAACTGCAACACTGCTGGGTTTTTCACGCTCAACAGTTTCCTGTGTGTATCAAGAATGGTCCACCACCCAAAGAACATCCAGCCAACTTCACACAATTGTGGGAAGCATTGGAGTAAACATGGGCCAGCATCCTTGTGAAACGCATTCGACACCTTGTAGAGTCCATGCTCCGACAAATTGAGGGGGGTAGGTGCAACTCAATATTAGAAAGGTGCTCTTAATATTTTGTAACAGCGTATTTGATTTAGTACACAATTTTCTGAGGTCACTTTTTCTTGTGAGCTCTACTTTTCAGAACTACTGGCTAAAAAGTATACACAAGTACTGGAGAATCTCTTTAAGGCATTTAGAATCAGAAAAACCAAAAAGAGAACAGCTTTATTCTAAAAACATGCAGCAGCACAACTTTTGTTAAAGGTCCAGTGCAGCCAATTTTTACATCAATATAAAATAATTTCTGGGTAACAAATAAGTACCTTACTGAGATAGTTTTCAATTAAAATGGTAAACAAGAAGCCAAAACAGCTTACCTAGCAAAGAACAGTTTCTCAAGCAAGAATTTTTCTAGGACTCTTCTGATTGGAGAGGGGAAAATGAAAAACTAGCTGTTATTGGAATTAAGGTTTGGAAATCCCTTTCTCAATAGTCTATTAACCAATGTCCACCTAGTGATATCACCAGGCAGGCCAAAACTCTGTCCCACTAAAACAGGCTGTCTTTTCAAATCAGCTCTTAAATTAAAAAAGGGCATTATAGCTTTCACAGTATTATTCCATCACCATAGTGTTGCCTATTTATTAGGCACACCACCCCGTTCATGAAAATGGTTTGCTCCTACAGACAGTGAGTCACGTGGCCTGCTATATAAAGCAGGCAGACAGGCATCGGGGCATTCTGTTACTGTTTGATTGAGCGTTAGAATGGGCTAAGAGTGACCTAATCGACTGAGCGTGGTATGATTGTAAGTGCTAGGAGCGCCGGTTCCAGTATCTCAGAAATGGCTGGCCTTTCACGCACGATAGTGTCTAGGGTTTACCGAGAATGGTGCAGACAAACAAAAAACATCCAGTCAGCGGCAGCCATGTGGGTGAAAAGTGCTCGTTGAAGGGAGGTCAAAGGAGAATGGCAAGAATCGTGCAAACTAACAGGCGGGCCACCAACGGCGCAGTACAACAGTGGTGTGCAGAACGTCTTCTCGGAACTCACAACTCGTCAGACCTTGTCACGGATGGGCTACTGCAGCAGACGACCACACCGGGTTCCACTCCTATCAGCTACAAAAAAACAAGAAGCGCCTCCAGTGGGCACGTGATCACCACTGGACAATTGAGGAGTGGAAAAACATCACCTGGTCCGACAAATCCAGGTTCCTGTTGTGTCATACTGATGGCAGGATTTGGGGTAAGCTGCATGAGTCCAAGGCCTCATCCTGCCTGGTGTCAATGGTACAGGCTGGTGGTGGTGGTGCAATGGTGTGGGAACTGTTTTCCTGGCACACATTAGGTCCCTTGATACCAACTGAGCAACGTTTGAACGCACACCTTGTAGAATCTATACCACAAAGAATTCAGGCTGTTCTGCAGGCAAATGGGGGTACGACCTAGTAGTAGATGGGTGTACATAATAAAACCTGGTCACCGAGTATAAACTCAGCAAAAAAAGAAACGTCCTCCCACTGTCAACTGTGTTTATTTTCAGCAAACTTAACATGTGTAAATATTTGTATGAAAATAACAAGATTCAAAAACGTACACATAAATCAAACAAGTTCCACAGACATGTGACTAACAGAAATGGAATAACGTGTCCCTGAACAAAGGGGGTTCAAAATCAAAAGTAATAGTCAGTATCTGGTCTGGCCACCAGCTGCATTAAGTACTGCAGTGCATCGCCTCCTCATGGACTGCACCAGATTTGCCAGTTCTTGCTGAGATGTTACCCCACTCTTCCACCAAGGCACCTGCAAGTTCCCGGACATTTCTGGGGGGAATGGCCCTAGCCCTCACCCTCCATTCCAACAGGGCCCAGACGTGCTCAATGGGATTGAGATCCGGGCTCTTTGCTGGCCATGGCAAAACACTGACATTCCTGTCTTGCAGGAAATCCCGCACAGAACGAGCAGTATGGCTGGTGGATTTGTCATGCTGGAGGATCATGTCAGGATGAGCCTGCAAGAAGTGTACCACATGAGGGAGGAGGATGTCTTCCCTGCAATGCAAAGCATTGAGATTGCCTGCAATGACAACAAGCTCAGTCCGATGATGTTGTGACACACCGCCCCAGACCATGACGGACCCTCCAACTCGATCCCGCTCCAGAGTACAGGCCTCTGTGTAACGCTCATTCCTTCGACGATAAACGCAAATCCGACCATCATCCCTGGTGAGACAGAATCGCGACTCGTCAGTGAAGAGCACTTTTTGCCAGTCCTGTCTGGTCCAGCGACGGTGGGTTTGTGCCGGTGATGTCTGGAGAGGACCTGCCTTACAACAGGCCTACAAGCCCTCAGTCCAGTCTATTGCGGACAGTCTGAGCACTGATGGAGGGATTGTGCGTTCCTGTTGTAATTCAGGTATTTGTTGTTGCCATCCTGTACCTGTCCCGCAGGTGTGATGTTCAGCTGTATCGATCCTGTGCAGGTGTTGTTACATGTGGTCTGTCACTGCGAGGACGATCAGCTGTGCGTCCTGGCTCCCTGTAGCGCCGTCTTAGGCGTCTCACAGTACGGACATTGCAATTTATTGCCCTAGCCACATCTGCAGTCCTCATGCCTCCTTGCAGCATGCCTAAGGCACGTTCACACAGATGAGCAGGGACCCTGGGCATCTTTCTTTTGGTGTTTTCAGTCAGTAGAAAAGCCTCTTTGATGTCCTAAGTTTTCATAACTGTGACCTTAATTGCCTACCGTCTAAACTGTTAGGGTCTTAACGACCGTTCCACAGGTGCATGTTCATTAATTGATCATGGTTCATTGAACAAGCATGGGAAACAGTGTTAAAACCCTTTACAATGAAGATCTGTGAAGTTATTTGGATTTTTATGAATTTTCTTTGAAAGACAAAAAGGAATGTTTCTTTTTTTGTTGAGTTTATATATAAAACACAAGGAAATCACGTTTCTGACTGCACTGGGCCTTTAACCATTCAAAACTGACAAAAACGTTGGATACCAAATTGTGACCCTAAAAACATCACAAAACAATAGCTATCAAGCAGGTGTAATGCCATTAACAACAGTTGTGTGTGACAGTAAAGCAAGGGTGTAGTGACTCATGTCATCCCGATATCTGTCCACCCACATTAAGCCCCCTTACCTTAAAGCTGAAGACAAACTTTCCCCCTTTGTAAAAGCCCTAAAAAGAGAGAAAATAACCTGAGAATGTGTTTACATAAGGATTTCTATGAATGCTGTTCATAGCCTGTTTGCTGGGTTGGCATAACATGATGTCAATGTACAGTGCTAAATAATACATTGTGTACAAAGTATTTATCTTTGGATATTAGTTGATAAGCCACCACATTAGCATTAGAACCCATTCATTAGTTGCAACTGTACAAGTTTGAGTACAATAGTTAAATGTTTAATAAACACATATGACATATGGAGGATTCTCTCTGACAAGTAGCTACAGATTGTTTCAGGAAAGAGTGAAGACCTCGTCTGGTGAGATGATGAGTTTGAAGTTGAGCAGATCATCTTGGTCAGGGAAGACGATCTCGCACGTCTTTGGGAGGTTCAGCTCATTGATGTCTGCGAGGGGAAAATGTATATGTCTCAATGAACAGCAGTCGTTTGCATCGATTTCCCTTCAGTTGCATGCATGAAACCTGCCTGGCAGAAATATGAAAACTAAAGTCTTGTTATCCGCTTTTTTCTTGTTGTTGTTTTAACGGACAAAAAGTGGCGTGTAAATGGTATTGAAGAAGGCACCTAAGCAGCGCAGTCCAATGAACACAGTCCAATGATTCCTTCTGAAGTGCTGGGGTGATCCCACACCTGTGGTGGTATTTTCCCTCTCACTCTGAGGTCTTTCAAACTGTAATGGTTGCCCCGCAGTATTTCCTATATTCTGCTTTGAATAACAACTCTGATCTTTTTCTACAAGTTTAATATGCGAACAGAGTCAGTTCACTTCAAATGGAGGAAAACCAATTTGTGACTATGTTGTGGTCCTCTAGCCTAAAAGCTAAACAACATTCTTTAGGCATATAGGTTCCGTTGGTCCACTATGAAATGGAGATTAGCTTAGTCTTTCAAAATCATGGCTTGAGTCAAAAGCCAACTGGATATCTTATATGGGGTCCGTGGTGTTACAAGGTTCATGAACCAAATAACTGAGCCATTGGAACAAAACCACCACACTCATCACAGGGGTGGTTTGAATTTCATTATCCAAGTATCTGGGAAAACATTTGTTTACATGGTTGTGGGGGGCTTTTCAAAACATGGTGCATATGTCTTTTCACAGCATTTCCTCATTTTGGATAGCTGGAAATGTCACATACACTTTTGAATCAATGTTATTAGCTAAAGACCTGGCTTAACAATTCTGTAACTACTTTATATGGCTGAGATTCTAAAAGAATATTCATATTTCTTGCCATTCAACTCCCTGTCAGTCTTGTCACGTGTTCTGTCATGAAAAGTATGACATGTTTAAAATGTCTCACATGTATTGATAACATTAAATAGCCTATCTACATGTTGTACACAGTTACTTTGTGACAAACAGTGAAATCCAGCACACTGGCCAGAAACTATGTCTGTAACCTATGTAAGCGTGGCAAACATCCTGGCTAGTGATAGCTACTTCAAGGCAGTACAGCTAACTAGCAATGTATAAGTTGCTGACTAATGAAAATCAACGGTTACTTTTACGTTACTCAATAACATCAATAGTGATATCCACAACAGTGGATACACATTTGTGATACTTTGTTGAATAATGAAAAACTACATCCACGTTTTTGAGCTAGTTAGCATCAGACAGAAGTAGCAAGCTAACTAACTTCATCTGTTTAATGGGCATAGCTACTGGTAGCTTGTGTTTTCTCTTTTGCACAAACTGCTTAGTGGCACATCTAAATTGAAACATTGATAACTTGGCTAACTACTGAACAAATAACGTTATACAGTAAGTTAGCTAGCTATCTAAGTCACTTAACTAGCAGGGCAAATTAACTAACTAATAAGGGTGCTAACTAACAAGAAGTGCTGTAAATATGAGTTGACTCCCTGGCTTCACCATCTTCTGGCTGCGACGTTTGAGTTTTGTTTTCATAATAGCTAGCTGACGTTAGCCAGATGGCTAGCTAACTAGTTAGCCAACTAGCTAGCTCAGCCTCCTATGGCAAAACACCCTCGTTTTAGTTCTGTCTTTCTTTATTAACCATGTGGACAGACACGTTAATTAAAGAAACATCTCCATGGTTTAAAAATAAACCATCTGATTTTAAAGAAGCCAGTTAGCCTACCTTTCTGTATTCGAAGCTGGGCCGCGCTTGCTTTTTTACCCCCGGCTCCTGTTCTGTTTCCTCCAGCAGATTCCTCGTCTTTCTTCTGCTGCTTCAGAGAAAAGAGCTTAATCATCTTCAATTAGTTTATTGAAGATCTATATTTCAGGTCCTTCAATTAGAAACAGCTCTTTGTCTTAAATTTATGGTGAGAGTTATGACTCAGTACAGCACCGTAATATTGTTGGAGCCGGTGCGTCTCAGCTACAATATCGGAAGACAAGCTGATAGCCTAGCTCAGTAGCACTGCTGCGTGAGACAGTAACGTTACGATGCCAAGGTAGCGAGTGAAGGAAGGGGGGAGTTCAGAAAGAACAGTGGAGGTACACAAACTGGACCAGTTTGTTTTTGTTGATATGAAATCATAGGATATTGCCTAGTTGGGCTATTCATATTCATAAGCTTTATTTAACTTACACTCATATTGGAGGGTTAGAGACTGCACATGTTCATGCACATGGTCATATTTTCTGGTTGCTGAACAGCACCCTGAAGTATACAAGGACAAAGCAAAACAGAAACTATTTGATTCAGATGTACAATGTTAAATCAGTGTTGTACATAGCTTACACAAAATACATAGCTTACACAAAATAATAATGCACATATGTATTTGCAGCACCACACCAGACAGTATTTTGTCTCTCAGGCAAGAACAAAATGCTTGGAAAATTATTTTAATAAATCCCACATTTAATTATTACTAGCTCAGTATAGAGTACCATAGTATGAGTCATAATAACTTTTCCACCATTCATTTTTCCCATAGGGGAAACAAGGGCTGTGTTTCGTGTAGGCTTACCCTGGAGTGACATTTTGATAACTGTAATTCACTTTAGGACAAGGAGACTTATCAATATATTTGCCTGTATTTACCTGCCAAAAAATGAAATGCTAATTAGCTGATATTGTGACTATTAAAGAACTACAAATGCCATGATGATCTGGACGAGGCTGCCAACTCAATGCAAATGTAAGTATCTCTGGATTAACTATCTAATGTTAGCTAAATTTAGCAATGAAGAAATTGGCTACATTTCTTTAAATTGACAATTCTGTTAACTGTCTTGTGCAAAGGTATCAGCTAGCGATGACATGCAGGGATTTATAGTCTTGCATGATGTCTACTTTGATATTAATTAGCATTTTTTTATCTGAGTAATAGAGACAAAAATATTGTTAAGTCACCTTGTCCGACAGAGATTTACATGCGAATCAAAATGTCATGTCAGGGTAAGCTTACACGAAACACAGCCCTTATTAAGTGTTTATAAAATTCCCTGTGGAAAAAAGAAATGGTGAAAATCAATTGGAACCATTTCCCTGTTACCGCTAGGTTTTATGGGTATTATGACACCTCCACTGTGGGGCTCTATATCTGGTGTGTGTGTGTGTGTGTGTGTGTGTGTGTGTGTGTGTGTGTGTGTGTGTGTGTGTGTGTGTGTGTGTGTGTGTGTGTGTGTGTGTGTGTGTGTGTGTGCGTGTGTGTGTGTGTGTGTGTGTGTGTGTGTGTTCCCACTTCTCCCGAGTGGCGCAGCGGTCTAAGGTACTGTATCCCAGTGCTTGAGGCATCACTACAGACACTGGTTTGATTTCAGGCTGTATCACAACCGGCCGTGATTGGGAGTCCCATAGGGCGGCGCACAATTGGCCCAGCGTCGTCCGGGTTAGGCCATCATTTTAAATAAGAATTTGTTCTTAACTGACTTGCCTAGTTAAATAAAGGTTAAATAAATAAAAAATAATAAAGAGAAGGAACCCAGACTTCATCAAAGAAATTGGAAACACAGACATTGTCATCCTACAAGAAACATGGTATAGAGGAGACAGACTCACTGGTTGCCCTCTAAGTTACAGAGAGCTGGTAGTCCCATCCACCGAACTACCAGGTGTGAAACAGAGAAGAGACTCAGGGTGTTATGCTCATTTGTTATAGAGCAGACCTAACCCACTCTTAAATTAGTCAAAACAGGAACATTTTACATCTGGCTAGAAATGTAATAAGGAAATGATCTCAACAGAGAAATGTCCTCATGTGTGCTACCTATATCCCACCAATAGAATCCCCATACTTTAACGATGACAGCTTCTCCATCCTAGAGGGAGAGATCAACCATTTCCAGGCCCAGGGACATGTACTAGTCTGTGGCGACCTAAATGCCAGAACTGGACAAGAACCTGACACTCTCAGCCCACAGGGGGACAAACACCTACCTGGAGGTGACAGTATTCCCTCCCAAATATGCCCCCCTAGACACAACTATGACAAAATAACAAAATGGGTCCCAACTCCTGCAGCTTGGTCGTATGCTGGGTCTGTACATAGTCAATGTTAGGCTTCGAGGAGACTCCTATGGTAGGTACACCTACAGCACATCCCTTGGCAGTAGTGCTGTAGATTACTTTATCACTTAACTCAGCCCAGAATCTCTCAGAGCGTTCAGTCAGCCGACTAACACCCCTATCAAATCACAGCAAAATCACAGTCTACCTGAACAGAGCAATACTCAATCATGATGAGCCAAAGGAACTGCACAATATTAAGAAATAACTAAGGAAAGTAGTGTAGAAACCTACCAAAAAAACATTAGGCAACAACAAATTAAATCCCCTTTAGATACCTTCCTGGACAAAAGGTTAGAAGGCAAGAAGACTGGGAATATGGAAGAATACAAACAGTGTAGTTATTCCTCCCGCAAAGCAGTCAAGCAGGCTAAACGTCGGTGTAGTTGAGTCCCAGTTCAACGACTCAGACACGATACGTATATGGCAGGGTCTACAGACAATCATGGATTATAAAAGGAAAACCAGTCACGCCGCAGACACCGACGTCTTGCTTCCGGACAGGCTGAACACCTTCGCTCGCATTGAGGATAATACAGTGACTCCTCAGAACATGTGCAGACCAGCTGGCCAGTGTGTTTACAGACATATTCAATCTCTCCCTATCCCAGTCTGTTTTCCCCACATGCTTCAAGATGGCCATCATTGTCCCTGTACCTAAGAATGCAAAGGTTATTTAACTAAATGACTATCGCCCCGTAGCACTCACCTCTGTCATCATGAAGTGCTTTGAGAGACTAGTCAAGGATCATATCACCTCCACCTTACCTGCCACCCTAGACACACTTCAATTTGCTTACCGCCCCAATAGATCCCAATAGATCCACAGACGATGCAATCGCCACCACACTGCCCTGTCCCATCTGGACAAGAGGCATACCTATGTAAGAATGCTGTTCATTGACAAGCTCAGCATTCAACACCATAGTACTCTCCAAGCTCATCATCGGCCTTCCCTGTAGCTCAGTTGGTAGAGCATGGTGTTTACAATGCCAGGGTTGTGGGTTCGATTCCCACGGGGGGACCAGCACAGAAAAAAATGTATAAAATGTGTGAAATGTATGCATTCACTACTGTAAGTCGCTCTGGATAAGAGCGTCTGCTAAATGACTAAAATGTAAATGTAATCAAGCTCGAGGCCCTGGGTCTGAACCCCGCCCTGGGCAACTGGGTCCTGGACTTCCTAACAGGTTGCACCCAGGTGGTGAAGGTAGGAAACAACACCTCTTTGCTGATCCACAACACTAGGGGCCCCACAAGGGTGCGTGCTCAGTCCCCTCCTGTTCACCCATGACTGCGTGACCATGCAGAAGGTGGAAAGCTTCAAGTTCCTCGGTGTACACATCATTGGCAATCTGAAATGGTCCACCCACACAGACAGTGTGGTGAAGAAGGCGCAACAGTGCCTCTTCTACCTCAGGAGGCTAAAGAAATTTGGCTTAAAACCTTCACAAACTTTTACAGATGCTCAATAGAGAGCATCCTGTCGGGCTGTATCACCGCCTGGTACGGCAACTGCACCACCCTTCCGCAAAGCTCTCCAGAGGGTGGTGCGGTCTGCCCAACGCATTACCGGGGTCAAACTTCCCGCCCTCATGAACACCTACAGCACCCGATGCCATAGGAAGGCCAAAAAGATAATCAACAACATCAACCACCGGAGCCACTGCCTGTTCACCCCGCTATCATCCAGAAGGCGAGGTCAGTACAGGTGCATCAAAGCTGGGACCGAGAGATAGAAAAACAGTTTCTATCTCAAGGCGATCAGACTGCTAAACAGCCATCACTAGCACATCAGAGGTGGTTGCCTACAGACATAGATTAGGAATCACTGGCCACTTTTAGAAATGGATCTCTAGCCACTTTAATAATGTCTCCGTCTCTAGCATAATCTCATATGTATAAACTGCAATCCACACTATTCTACAGTATCTTAGTCACTTTTAAATTGTGTTTACATATTGTATCAGCCATTTCATATGCATATACTGTATTGCATTCTATACTAAACCACTGACTGTTAAACAGCCATCTCCAGCACATCAGAGGCTGCTGCCTATAGACAGATTAGGAATCACTGGCCACTTTAAGGAAATGAAACATTAGCCACTTTAATAATGTCTCCGTATCTTGCATGACTCATCTCATATGTATAAACTGTACTCTATACTATTCTACGGTATCTTAGTCACTTTAATTGTGTGTAAATATTGCATCACCCATCTCGTATGTATATACTGTATTTTATACTATGCCACTGTGCTTAGTCCAATGCCGCTCTGACATATACAGTTGAAGTCGTTTTTCAACCATTAAAACTCGTTTTAATGGTCATTAAAACTTGTTTTTCAACCACTCCACAAATTTCTTGTTAACAAACTATAGTTTTGG
This sequence comes from Salmo trutta, assembly GCF_901001165.1. NCBI lineage: Eukaryota > Metazoa > Chordata > Actinopteri > Salmoniformes > Salmonidae > Salmo > Salmo trutta. The sequence continues at coordinate 46,006,968 of NC_042957.1, forward strand.
CAAGTCGGTTAGGACATCTACTTTGTGCATGACACAAGTAATTTTTCCAACAATTGTTTACAGACAGATTATTTCACTTATAATTCACTGTATCACAATTCCAGTGGGTCAGAAGTTTACATACACTAAGTTGACTGTGTCTTTAAACAGCTTGGAAAATTCCAGAACATGATGTCATGGCTTTAGAAGCTTCTGATAGGCTAATTTACATAATTTGAGTCAATTGGAGGTGTACCTGTGGATGTATTTCAAGGCCTACCTTCAAACTCAGTGCCTGTTTGCTTGACATCATGGGAAAATAAAAATAAATCAACCAAGGCATCAGGAAAAAAATTGTAGACCTCCACAAGTCTGGTTCATCCTTGGGAGCAATTTCCAAACGCCTGAAGGTACCACGTTCATCTGTACAACAATAGTACACAAGTATAAACACCATGTGACCACGCAGACGTCATACCGCTCAGGAAGGAGACACGTTCTTTTTCCTAGAGATGAACGTACTTTGGTGTGAAAAGTGCAAATCTATCCCAGAACAACAGCAAAGGACCTTGTGAAGATGCTGGAGGAAACAGGAACAAAAGTATCTATATCCATAGTAAAACGAGTCCTATATCGACATAACCTGAAAGGCCGCTCAGAAAGGAAGAAACCACTGCTCCAAAACCGCCATAAAAAAGCCAGACTACGGTTTGCAACTGCACACAGGGACAAAGATCGTACTTTTTGGAGAAATGTCCTCTGGTCTGATGAAACAATAATAGAACTGTTCAGCCATAATGACCATCGTTATGTTTGGAGGAAAAAGGGGGAGGCTTGCAAGCCGAAGAACACCATCCCAACCGTGAAGCACGGGTTGGCAGCATCATGTTGTGGGGGTGCTTTGCTGCAGGAGGGACTGGTGCACTTCACAAAATAGATGGCATCATGAGGAACTAAAATTATGTGGATATATTGAAGCAACATCTCAAGACATCAGTCAGGAAGTTAAAGCTTGGTTGCAAATGGGTCTTCCAAATGGACAATGACCCCAAGCATACTTCCAAAGTTGTTGCAAAATGGCTTAAGGACAATAAAGTCAAGGTATTGGAGTGGCCATCACAAAGCCCTGACCTCAATACTATAGAAAATGTGTGTGCAGAACTGAAAAAGCGTGTGCGAGCAATGGGCCTACAAACCTGACTCAGTTACACCAGCTTGGTCAGGAGGAATGGGCCAAAATTCACCCAACTTATTGTGGGAAGCTTGTGGAAGGCTACCAGAAATGTTTGACCCAAGTTAAACAATTTAAAGGCAATGCTACCAAATACTAATTGATTGTATGTAAACTTCTGACCTACTGGGAATGTGATGAAAGAAATAAAAGCTGAAATAAACCATTCTGTCTACTATTATTCTGACATTTCACATTCTTAAAATAAAGTGGTGATCCTAACTGACCCAAGACATGGAATTTTTACTAGGATTAATTGTCAGGAATTGTGAAAAATGGAGTTTAAATGTATTTGGCTAAGGTGTATGTAAACTTCCGACACCCATGGCATAATTGTGTTAGTGTTTGCAACAATATATTGGATAATGGGCAACATACTGTATCTAAGAAATATTTTAAAACTTGAATAACTTTTGTCGGACTATTGCGCTTCATCAATGTCATTCAGTATAAAGCCATTTTAAAGCATATCACATGATGGTAATCATGTGACAGTGTGTGACATCACAAAGAAGACCCATTGAAGACCCTCTATCAACGTGATGAGGTGAGCAAATCTCTCTGAAATATTTGATTTCACCTTTTCACCCTCTAGTAACCTTTGTAACAAAAATGCATGTCCTTCAGTACAACACAGAAAACATAATTTGAATGTTATTATTTTATAAAAAGCTATATTAAATATGAAAAGTAAGGATAATCGTCATAGGTCAAGGTCATTACTTTATATAGGTGGCCAAGGAACTGCCTGTTAAATATGTTTATGTATGAAATCCATCAGTATCACGCTTTTGTTTTTCATCACAACAAAGGTTTCATGTTATACCACAATGTCACCTGTCATGTTGAATGACAGTAGCTTAGTTATCCCATGTTTTCACTAGTTTACAACATTTAATCATGGAATTTATATTTACTTGTATGAATACTGAATATTATAATTTTAAACTATTTTATGGCATTTTAAGGTATTTCAAGGCACATTATCTTTATACTGTCGATGCCGTTGTCCAATAAGGAGAGGGCTGCACGGCACAGACAAAAGATTAACGCAGATCCAGTTGCTAGGGAAGAAAGACTAGCCAGAAGAAAAGCAAGGTATTGTTTTCATGGTTTCATGCTACTGTCAGCAACAGAATAGGATATAATATAATATAAAGCTTGCACTATTAATATAAGTTGCACTATTACACTGTAGTTAATGTTTTATTGCACTGCAGTTAAGGTATAACTGATGGATTATATTAATTCATATAATATTACACACACACACACACACACAATTATGGATTAAAAATTGATTATGAATTAGTTAATAGCTGCTTCACATTTGGGGCTCTTAATGAAAAATCGAGACTGTACAAGTTTGAATTTAAGTAGTTTTATGGGGATTTTATGTAGCTATTTTGTGTAGGTATCTTGAAATTGCATTTGTGTACCTGCATTGAATAGAAATTTACCAGTTAGTGTAACAATGCATAATTACAACATTAACTATCATGTAATAATTGTATAATAATGCAACTTAAAGTGTTGCCGCAGGCTCAAATTATAGTAAAATGAAATAGTAAGAAAACATGTTTGAGAGAGAGAGGGAGTTGATTTAACTTTTAAACTTTGATTAGGTGTTATCATTGTATAGCCTACTATTAATAGACTACTAATAACATTTAATGGATGTGAATCCTATTCTGTGCCAGTGTCATAACTATTACATTTTCATTTTTTAGCTATCAGAGAAGAAAGAAGGATGTAAATCCTGATCATCCACCGATCCATAAAATGACACAATCTGATGCTGAAAAAAAGAGGAAAAATGTTGATTAAATCAGAGGAGGCGCCGTGAAAAATTCAAACGAATGTGGTGATGAACTTACCTCCAGTATCCACTGAAGTAAACTCTTTTGAGCAGCCCCCTGAACAACTTGTACAAGTACAACATGAACCTGCACCTCCAGAGCTGGTGCAACCATCTAAGTCCTTGACTCCAGAAGTAGAGCAATCCCTTGAGCCTCAATCTCAAACACTGGAGCAAACACTTACTTCCTCCACAAAAAGGTATCAAAGCGTTGCAAGCGGCTGCAAAAGGAAAAACTATGTAATGTCGTGATATTACTTTGAGAAAGATATCCACTATTTCGTGATGATTTTAAGCAAAACTACAGTTTTTTGCACAATGTTTATGGAATGTTTTTTAATTAATGCTTTGTTTGAAATGTTCAATGCTGATTTAATCCTATGTGAATTAAATTGTACCTCGTGTCAGTTAAACTATGTTGCATAGTAAAACCAATGTTCTTTATGCGTGTGGCGTATGGGTCATTTCTCTCTCTCTCTCTAGTATGGAAGTGATCTAAGTTCAGCTAGCCTGCACATTTTAAACATTTTATCCTGTTTTTTTACACAGTTTTATAACTTAAAAAATTGCTAAAAGAAAAATACTATTGCTGCTACTAATAATAGTTCATAGGATCATTATTGTTACTGCAGTTATTTCATAGGATCATTATATCATTATTGGAATCACATTTAATCAATATTTGTGGGCCGTAGTGATATGTGTCATTCAGGGTAACAAAATATTGTCATACAGTAGAACACTAGTTGTCAAGGATATCCTTGGTAGCAGGAAAGGAGCAGAGTCAAGTGCAGGAGACCGTATAAATAAGGTAGCCACAAGGCAGGGTGCGCAAAACACACGACAGGAGAACAGCTCCAAAATTCAAAACGCACGGGGCGCAGCCCGGCAATCCCAATGTCGGATCCAAAAGTACGCTGCGTAGTAAAAGCAACGCAAAATACCAACTGCCACTCATACATGACATGAAATAATCCGCACAAATTCCCAAACAAAAAAGACAAACTAAATACCCCCCCACTAATGACTAACAAGGAACAGGTGCGGACCTAGACAGACAAAACCAAAAGACAGAAACATAGATCGGTGGCAGCTAGTAGACAGGCGACGACGAGCACCGCCCAACCGGGGAGGGGCACCACCTTCTGTGGACACTGTGACACCAGTATTTTATATTAAAATACAATAACTTTGTTTTGTTGACTCTGAGAGACAAAAACAAATCTTAAAGGATGAAGTGAAGATATTTTCATAGATATTTAAAAAAAATTCAGTGTAAGGCAGGAAGTCTTTGTAAAAAACGTCAACAAATTTAGAGTTGTACCCGTGGCACATCAAATATGTGGTATTCCAAATAAAATGTCATTTTTTCTGGGTAGTTATATTTATGCCAGTCTATGCATGGATATATAACCTTGTGATTATGAAAAATTGGCATACATTTTTTTAAAAATAATAATAATTACACTGAATGACATTTTACGAGGGTACATTCATATGAATCACAATAAAAATGAAATATTGGCTTTTTTCATGAATATAACATAAGGGCATAGGTGACACTCCAATGAACATAAAAAAGCCTTTTAGGGAATGGCTGTTTTATTTTTTTGCTACTGTCACAGGATCCAACGAAAGTGGCGCCCCTCCTCGGTCGGGCGGCGCTCGGCGGTCGTCGTCGCCGGCCTATTAGCTGCCACCGATCGTTGTTTCTGTGTCTTTTAGTTTTGTCTGTCTGTTCCGCACCTGTTTTGTGTCTGTCATTAGTGGGGGCTTATTTAATGTGTGTTTTCAGTTGGGATTTTGTGCGGGATTGTTTATTGTCCACTCAGGACGGTGGGAGGTATTTTGTGTACGTTGTGTTTTCCGACAGTTTTGTCAAAGGATTTACCGGGCTGCGCTCCTTGCCTTTTGTGCCGTGGAATATATTGTTTTTTCGTGTTTTACGTGAAAGTGTTTCTCCCAGGCAAACTTTGTGTAGCGCCCTGTGCTTTTCGGCCTTTGTGTGTGTCAGTTCATTAAAAGACACTCACCTCCAGCACCTCTGTCTCCTGCATCTGATTCCGCCTCTACACCAGTCCAAATCAGTCGTGACAGCTACTTTGAAAACCTTATACGTCTTTGACCCACAGACTCCAATTTCTTTACTTTATTTCTTGAACTGCACCCCCACGGGACGGTTAAGCTAACGTAGGCTAATGTGATTAGCATGAGGTTGTAAGTAACATGAACATTTCCCAGTACATAGACATATGTGATATGGGCAGAAAGCTTAAATTATTGTTAGTTTAACTACACTATCCAATTTACAGTAGCTATTACAGTGAAAGAATACCATGTTTGGTAGTGTTTGAAAAGAGTGCACAATTATGATCTTGAAAATGTATTAATAAACCAATTAGGCACATTTGGGCAGTCTTGATACAACATTTTGACAGATATGCAATGTTTCATTGGTCAGTCTAGAATGTTGCACATACACTGCTGCCATCTAGTGGCCAAAATCTAAATAGGGCCTGGGCTGGAATAATACATTATGGCCTTTCTCTTGCATTTCAAAGATGGTACAAAAAAATACAAAAAACTGCATGTTTTTTCTTTGTATTATCTTTTACCAGATCTAATGTGCTATATTCTCCTACATTAATTTCACATTTCCACAAATTTCAAAGTGTTTTCTTTCAAATGGTATCAAGAATACACATATACTTGCTTCAGGCAGTTAGATTTGGGTATGTCATTTTAGGCGGAAATTGAAAAAAAGGGTCAGATCATTAAGAGGTTAAGGGCTTATTAAGGGCTTGTAAGTAAGCATTTCACGGTAAGGGTACACATGTTGTATTCGGTACATGTGACAAATAACATTTGATGTGACTCAGTGAGCATTGCTATTGAGAAAGGTTGCCCTAGGCAGACCTGGCTCTCAAGAGAAGACAGGCTATGTGCACACTGCCCACAAAATGAGGAGGAAACTGAGCTGCACTTTCTAACCTCCTGCCAAATGTATGACCATATTAGAGACACATATTTCCCTCAGATTACACAGACACACAAAGAATTCAAAAACAAATCCAATTTTGATAATCTCCCTTATCTATTGGGTGAAATACCCACAGTGTGCAATCACAGCAGCAAGATGTGTGACCTGTTGCCACAAGAAAAGTGCAACCAGTGAAGAACAAACACCATTGTAAATACAACCTATATTTATTTATTTTCCCTTTTGTACATCGCTACAACACTGTACATTTGGAATGTCTTTATTCTTTTGGAACTTGTGTGAGTGTAATATTTACTGTTCACTTTTTATTATTTATCCATTTCACTTGCTTTGGCAATGTAAACATATTTCCCATGCTAATAAAGCCCCTTGAATAGAGAGAGAGAGAGAGAGAGAAGAGTCATATCAAATGTCTTACTTCAGACAGCATTTTGAAGCTCAGGGACCTAATTCAGAAACACATTCTGTGTTGTCCCAGGCTCAAATGCTACCGCAATTGACAGGTTGACAGAGAGCCGAGTGGTGGATGACATTATCCCATACCTATACATTGTCCCAAGGACATCATACCTATTTGTCCAAGGAACATTTTTTTATTTTTTTTATTTCACCTTTATTGAACCAGGTAGGCCAGTTGAGAACAAGTTCTCATTTACAACTGCGACCTGGCCAAGATAAAGCAAAGCAGTGCGACAAAAACAACAACACAGAGTTACACATGGGATAAACAAACCTACAGTCAATAACACAATAGAAACATCTATGTACAGTGTGTACAAATGTAGAAGAGTAGGAAGGTAAGGCAATAAATAGGCCATAGAGGTGAAATAATTACAATTTTGCATTAACACGAGTGATAGATGTGCAGATGATGATGTGCAAGTAGAGATACTGGGGTGCAAAAGAGCAAGAGGAACAAGAGGAACAATATGGGGATGAGGTAGTTGGGTGTGCTATTTACAGATTAGCTGTGTACAGGTACAGTGATCGGTAAGCTGCTCTGACAGCTGATGCTTAAAGTTAGAGAGGGAGATCTAAGACTCCAGCTTCAGCGATTTTTGCATTTCTTTCCAGTCATTGGCAGCAGAGAACTGGAAGGAAAGGCGGCCAAAAGAGGTGTTGGCTTTGGGGATGACCAGTTAGATATACCTGCTGGAGCGCGTGCTGCGGGTGAGTGTTGTTATCGTGACCAGTGAGCTGAGATAAGGCAGAGCTTTACCTAGCAAAGACTTATAGATGAGCTGGAGCCAGTGGGTTTTGCGACAAATATGTAACGAGGGCCAGCCGACGAGAGCATACAGGTCGCAGTGGTGGGTGGTATATGGGGCTTTGGTGACAAACGGATGGCACTGTGATAGACTGCATCCAGTTTGCTGAGTAGAGTGTTGGAGGCTGTTTTGTAAATAACAATGCCGAAGTCGAGGATCGGTAGGATATTCAGTTTTATGAGGGTATGTTTGGCAGCGAGAGTGAAGGAGGCTTTGTTGCGAAACAGGAAGCCGATTCTAGATTTAATTTTGGATTGGAGAAGTTTAATGTGAGTCTGGAAGGAGAGTTTACAGTCTAGCCAGACACCTAGGTACTTTGTAGTTGTCCACATATTCTAAGTCAGAACCATCCAGAGTAGTGATGCTAGTCGGGCGGGCGGTTATGCTATTGTTTAATACCTTGAGCGTGGCTGAGATGCACCCGTGACCAGCTCGGAAACCGGATTGCACAGCGGAGAAGGTACGGTGGGATTCGAAATGGTCAGTGATCTGTTTATTAACTTGGCTTTCGAAGACTTTAGAAAGGCAGGGCAGGATGGATATAGGTCTGTAACAGCTTGGGTCTAGAGTGTCACCTCCTTTGAAGAGGGGGATGACCGCGGCAGCTTTCCAATCTTTAGGGATCTCGGGTATGATACAAAAGAGGTGTTGAACAGACTGGTAATAGGGGTTGCAACAATGGCGGCGGATAATTTTAGAAAGAAAGGGTCCAGATTGTCTAGCCCAGCTAATTTGTACGGGTCCAGGTTTTGCAGCTCTTTCAGAACATCTGCTATCTGAATTTGGGTGAAGGAGAAGCTGGGGAGGCTTGGGCAAGTCGCTGCGGGGGGTGCGGAGCTGTTGGCCGGGGTTGGGGTAGCTGGGAGGAAAGCATGGCCAGCCGTAGAGAAATGCTTATTGAAATTCTTGATTATCGTGGATTTATCGGTGGTGACGACAGTGTTTCCTAGCCTCAGTGCAGTGGGCAGCTGGGAGGAGGTGCTCTTATTCTCCATGGACTTTACAGTGTCCCAAAACTTTTTGGAGTTAGAGCTACAGGATGCAAATTTCTATTTGAAAAAGCTAGCCTTTGCTTTCCTGACTGACTGCGTGTATTGGTTACTGACTTCCCTGAAAAGTTGCATATCGCAGGGACTATTCGATGCTACTGCAGTCCGCCACAGGATGTTTTTGTGCTGGTCGAGGTCAGTCAGGTCTAGAGTGAACCAAGGGCTATATCTGTTCTTAATTCTACATTTTTTGAATGGGGCATGCTTATTTAAGATGGTGAGGAAATTACTCCTCTACCGACGGGATGAGGTCAATATCCTTCCAGGATACCCGGGCCAGGTCGATTAGAAAGGCCTGCTCGCATTAGTGTTTTAGGGAGTGTTTGACAGTGATGAGGGGTGGTCGTTTGACCCATAGCGGATGCAGGCAATGAGGCAGTGATCGCTGAGATCCTGATTGAAAACAGCAGAGGTGTATTTGGAGGGCAAGTTGGTCAGGATAATGTCTATGAGGGTGCCCATGTTTACATTTTAGGGTTGTACCTGGTGTGTTCCTTGATAATTTGTGTAAGATTGAGGGCATCTAGCTTAGATTGTAGGATTGCCGGGGTGTTAAGCATATCCCAATTTAGGTCACCTAACAGAACAAACTCTGAAGATAGATGAGGGGAAATCAATTCACATATGGTGTCCAGGGCACAGCTGGGAGCTGAGGGAGATCTACTCACTACAATGAGAGACTTATGAGAGACTTATTTCAATGAGAGACTTAATGAGAGACTTATTTCTGGAGAGATTAATTTTTTAAATTAGAAGCTCGAACTGTTTGGGCATAGACCTGGAAAGTATGACAGAACTTTGCAGGCTATCTCTGCAGGAGATTGCAACTCCTCCCGCTTTGGTCGTTCTATCTTGATGGAAAATGTTGTAGTTGGGGATGGAAATCACCAATTTTTGGTGGCCTTCCTAAGCCAGGATTCAGGCATGGCAACGGCATCAGGGTTGGCGGAGTGTGCTAAAGTAGTGAGTAAAACAAACTTAGGGAGGAGGCTTCTGATGTTAACATGCATGAAACCAAGGCTTTTACGGTTACAGAAGTCAACAAATGAGAGCGCCTGGGGACACGCAGGGCCTGGGTTAACCTCCACATCACCCGAGGAACAGAGGAGGAGTAGGATGAGGGTATGGCTAAAGGTTATCAAAACTGTTGATGGCATTGAAGCTTGTTTGGAGGATTGTTAGCACAGTATCCAAAGAAGGGCCAGATGTATACAGAATGGTGTCGTCTGCGTAGAGGTGGATCAGATAATCACCAGCAGCAAGTGCGACCTCATTGATATATACAGAGAAAAGAGTCTGCCTGAGAACTGAACCCTGTGGGACCCCCATAGAGAGTGCCAGAGGTCCGGACAACAGGCCCTCCGATTTGACACACTGAACTCTATCTGAGAAGTGAACCAGGCGAGGCAGTAATTTGAGAAGCCAAGGGTTTCCCAAACTTTGTCCCCTCTGGGTGCATGTTTTGGTTTTTACCGTAGCACTAGATGAGTTGGTTATTTTAATTCGCTGTGCAGTGCTAGGGCAGGACCGAGTTTGGGAAACCCTGGGGTAATCTACCCTTCTGTCTCTTCACCTTTTTTTATGTACAGTTTCATCACAGACTATTTGTTTGTGGATATTTTAGACACAGAAAGAAAATGCCCACTGCTGTCCACAATCCTCAATAGAATACATACAGATGTTTACTGACTATTTGAATGTCCAACAAGGCTTCCCTTACAGCCTTTTAGTGAGACAGTTAGAGCTTGGTTGGTTCTACAGTCTTTATACTACAAATCCCACAATTCCATAGGCTTCACTCCTGACGTCTTGAAAGGGAGGCGCGGCAATATTTTTCCTCCCCATATTTTATTTACTATATTTATTTATTAATTAATTTTTTTCTAGACAAAAATGGAGAACCATGGCCACATATCTTACCAATAGCATACGGACGATTAAACGTGTATTCGGATTAAAGTAGCAAGGTTGCTGACGAGCTAATAAAAAAACCACAAAACAAGAATCACACAATAGAAAACGAGAACAATAGCCACGCTCATCCGTCTATTCAGATTTTCTCTTTCATTTTGACTGGAATTTATAGGGAAACCCGCAGCAGACATTTAAGCTGCGAAATAAGATATTTTTTAACAAAACGTTCTCTCTCGAAATCATGTGCCATTTTGCGTGTTTTGAAGACCTCAAGAACACGTTGGAAGACGTTTGAGAGACCAAGAAACAGGGATAGGGGTCAAAGAATGGAGTGAATGGCACAAAAAACGCTATGTGTTGCGTCTTGAAATGTATTGTTATATACCCATTCGGCAACCCTTTACATCTCTGCCTAATCTAGAGTAGACCGTCAAGAAGGATAAATCTAGTTATCTTTCTAGCTACCATTATTACTGTAACAACATGGAACGCATGTGAACGTGCCATACGGGACCCAGAATCAGCAAGAAAGGCTACAGGAGAAAGAAACAAGGAAGCGATCCCATAACAGCTAATATCAAAGCTAGCTAGCTAACTGTTGGCTAATAATATTATTTCTAATGCGCGACCAAGGAGTATGCGACTCGATACCAAGAGGTTAGTAATTATAACAGTTTACCACTAAACTCACATTCAATGTGATCAGGTATCTACTACATTATTTTTGCAAGATGCTGAGCAATATGAAAGAGGAAGAGCATTGCAGGGAAGCGAATGGAGGAGAGATGACGGAGGACTGTGTGTAATCAATTGATCATTTTATTCATTGATATAACAATGCATTTTTTCAATGTTATTCATGTACAGAATCTTCACTACACAACATGTAGTGAACTAACTACGTACAGTAGCCAGTAAAGCAGCCACACTGGTTAGCTAGCTAACGTTAGCTGCTAAGTTATTGGCTGCGCATCTTCATTGTAGCTAGCTAACGTTAGCTAGTCATCCAATTCAATCTTGCGCTACAGGCCATAATGTGGGCAGCCATGTATCCTTACAGAATGGACAAGTCCCTTCCAACAAACAACATTGCTATGAAAAATTACAAGCATGTTTTATCAATATATGATTTGTGTGCTAAGTAAATGCTTGTTGTGGTTGTTAGGAAGCAGGCTAACAAGCTTTCTTGCCACAGCAGCTAGCAACACCAAGACTTGGTTGAATTATTTCTTGCCATCTCATTAATCAAACCCCAGTATTTACTGAATTATTGTCTATAAAACAAGTCGCTGGATGTAAGTTTACTGCACTATAACACATCCATTTAATGACTTGGCTTAATTGGCAAAGGTTCCTCTCCTCTCAGTCACAAATGACTGTTTTGATTTCACGAGTGCCTGGCTGGTACTAACGTCTATCTCAGTTCAGTTTCTGCAATATCACGCCTCTGTCCTTCCTTACCCTCTCTCCTTAGCCCCTCTTTGTGTGAGATGGAGAGAGACTGATACACTTGGTCCATGTTTGGCTCTAATTTATAACATCCTATATTATTCTCATCTCTGCTTTTCACCCCCCAAGCCAGCTAGCTAGGTGTCAGTGCATTACTCTGTCTCATTATATTCCATACACATCTGTTTATCTACATTACTTCATGCAAAGTATAGCCTACAATTTAGGGTTGGGCTGATATATGATTATATCGTGATGTTTGACATTGATGATATATCAGGAAGTGCAAGACTATATATACTCTATTTGATCTTTACAAATCAAAACTGTGCAGTTTTATCAGTTAGGCTGTATCAATATGTAAAAAATGGAAGTCCAAATTAATTAACAGAGATAATTTAATGAGAATGCGACTAATATTGTAAATAAGCACACAAATTGAACAGTCTGGAATGATTTAGTCATTACAGCCCAAACTATTTTTGAATATCGCAATATTTGGAGTAGCATATTGTTGATATGATATCACATCTGATATGATATCAAATATAATTTTATTTGTCACATGCTTCGTAAACAACAGGTGTAGACTAACAGTGGCATTGCAGAGACATAGAAAGTATAGAAATAATAGAAAAGTAATAAGATACCCAATAAGTAACGTTAACTTGGCTGTATACACCGGGTACCAGTAACGAGTTGATGTGCAGGGGTACAAGGTAATTGAGGTATATATATGTTCATATAACTAGAGATAGAGTGACTAGGCAACAGGATAGATAATAAACAGTAGCAGATGCATATGTGATGAACTATTTAGCAGTCTTATGGCTTGGGGTAGAAGCTGTTCGGGGTTCTGTTGGTTCCAGACTTGGTGCAGCGGTACCGCTTGCTGTGCCATAGCAGAGAGAACAGTCAATTACTTGGGTGGCTGGAGTCTTTGAGAATTTGGAGGGCCTTCCTCTGACACTGCCTGGTATAGAGGTCCTGGATGGCATGGAGCTTGGCCCCAGTCATGTAATAATGGGCTGGATGCACCACCCTCTGTAGTGCCTTGCAGACAGGTGCCAAGCAGTTGCCATACCAAGCGGTGATGCAGCCAGTCAAGATGCTCTCAATGGTGCAGTTGTAGAACTTTTTGAGGATCTTAGCGCCCACGCCAAATCTTTTCAGCCTCCTGAGGGGGAAGAGGCGTTGTCGTTCCCTCTTTGCGACTGTTGGTGTGTGTCGACCATGATAGATCCTTAGAGATGTGGAAACCGAGAAACTTGAAGCTTTCAACCCGTTCCACTACAGCCCTGTTGACGTGAATGGGGATGAGCTCGGCCCTCTGTTTCCTGTAGTCCACAATCAGCTCCTTTATCTTGCTGACTTTGAGGGAGAGGTTGTTGTCCATGCATCATACTGCCAGGTCTCAGACCTCCTCCCTATAAGCTTTCTCATTACTGTCGGTGATCAGGCCTACCATTGTTGTCGTCAGCAAACTTAATGATGGTTCTGAAGTCGTGTGTGGCTACACAGTCATGGGTAAACAGGGAGTACAGAAGGGGACTAAGCATGCACCCCTGAGGGGCCCCCGTGTTGAGGGTCAGCTTGGCGGATATGTTGTTGCCTACCCTCACCACCTGGGGGTGGCCCATCAAGAATTCCAGGATCCAGTTGCAGGGGGAGGTGTTTAGTCCCAGGGTCCTTAGCTTAATAATGAGTTTGGTGGGCACTATGGTGTTGAACGCTGAGCTGTAGTCAATGAACAGCATTCTCACATATGTGTTCCTCTTGTCCAGGTGGGAGAGGGCAGTGTGGGTTGCTATAGAGATTGTCATATGTGGATCTGTTGGGGAGGCCTGCGAATTGGAGTGAGCCATGACGAGCCTGTCAAAGCATTTTATGGCTACAGATGTGAGTACTATGGGGATAGTCATTTAGAGGTTACCTTGGTGTTCTTGGGCACAGGGACTATGGTGGTCTGCTTGAAACATGTAGGTATAACAGACTGGGTCAGGGAGAGGTTGAACATTTCAGTGAAGACACTTGCCAGCTGGGCCTTGAATGTTAACCTGTTTTAAATGTCTTACTCACATCAGCTACAGAAGAGCTCACACAGTCGTCCGGAACAGCTGGTGCTCTCATGCATGGTTCAGTGTTGCTTGCTTCAAAGCGAGCATACAAGGCATTTAGCTCGTCTGGTAGGCTCGCACCACTGGGCAGCTCACGGCTGCATTTCCCTTTGTAATCCGTGATAGTTTAAAAGCCCTGCCACATCTGACGAGCATCAGAGCTGGTGAAGTAGCGTTCGATCATAGTCCTGTATTGATGCTTTCCCTGTTTCATGACTCGTCGGAGGTCGTAGCGGGATTTCTTATAAGCGTCCAGATTAGTGTCCTGCTTTTTGAAAGCAGCAGCTGTAGCCTTTCGCTCAGTGCAGACGTTGCCTGTAATCCATGGCTTCTGGTTGGAAATGTATGTACTGTCACTGTGGGGACGATGTTGTCGATGCACTTATTAATGAAGCCGGTGACTGATGTGGTGTACTCCTCAATGACATCGGAGGAATCCCGGAACATATTCCAGTCTGTGCTAGCGAAGGTCATGCTGGACGGGAGCAGATGACATGCATCCATTGAATGGCTGGTCTTTCAAATCCAGACACTGCATGCCGCAATGCCCCCTGTAGGTAAAATTATTTTTGGAAATATCCACCGAAGTCTAAAAAATACTTTTGAATTATTTCCGAAGAGAATCAGTTATCGTTGTGTATCACCTGTAACAGGCAAAATATGCCAAACCCTCGTGTAATTGTGGAGTAGATAGGCCTGTACAGTTCTGTTTCCTATAGGGTTTTAAATGAGCACTATGCCTTAAAGTACCATCCAGAGATTGTGGCACCAACATTAAACTTGGCCTCTTTTTTAAAGGTTCTAAAAACAGGAGAAATGGTAGCCTAATGCAGTTCATGCACTGGCTGAAGGTCCACAGAGACAGAGTTTGTGCCATCAGTGAGCACTTAATTTGAAATGCAGTTACTCAAAATCTCAGAGATTGTAAAAATATGTCCACGATCGAATGATGAATCATAGGCCCATTAGATATTTCAAAGTCTATTCTCTCAGGCTAAAATATCTGTTTAGTTGCCCACGCAATGCAATTTGAACCTCCCAAAACCCCTCAACGTCCTCAGTCACTCATGATGCAATAATGATCTTCCTGACCAGTCTCTAGTTCTAGGCAGGAACCACATTATTGTTTTACAGAAGAGACGGCCCAGGGCCTTAGCCACGGGCTCTTTGATTCTGGCTGTTTTGAGGAAATGTAGGATCACCTGTGTTAGTTGCTAGAGAGAAGGGGCGGGGCGAGATTTGTTTGTACAAGAAGTAAGTTCCCAAGGCTTTGTCTTCCAAGTTATGCAACTAGCTTGGGGCCTGTCACATGGGCTTAGGCTAAGAGTAAACCAATCCTATTTTTATTAGAGGCCATGGAATGCAGAGATTCCATACACTCCCAACAGTATTTGCCCTGTTGTATTTGATAACATGGGGGTAAGGAGCATATGCTATAGTTATAGCCTGTCAGCACTTATGGTGTATGTCTGAGGAGTAGTCTAGAGAGCAGACTGGCCTCCTGTTGCTCACTAGTGTTTGCACTGTCAGTCTTTCTCTCTCTCTTAAATGTCTATGAATGCACTGGCATGCGTGTTCAGTCTGTTCACTGAATAAGCTCTTGTCCCTTCTCTCTTTCCTTCTCTTTCTCTATCCTCTCTTTGGAGAACACCCCGGTTTGTGTATGTTCATGAACTGTTTGTCCTCCCTCCCATATGACATGAGGGGATTTTCAGATTGTGGTGCTTATCTGTATTTGCAGTGTATTTTTGTGCTAACCTGTCTAATTTTCTTCAGTTACTGCAGAATGGATGTCCGGATGTTAATTGTCTCCCGTTTTCCAGTTGACTTTAGTGTATGTAAAGTTTGTGTTGACCTCTCTCCTCAGTTAACTGCAGAGGCGATGTCAGATAGTATGTGCATATGATATAGGCTGTAGCTGTATATGTAGTGCATAGGACTATCTTATGTACAGTGCATTTGGAAAGTATTCAGACCCCCTTCACCTTTTCTACATTTTGTTACATTAAAGCCTTATTCTAAAATGGATAAAATAGTTTTTTCCCTGTCATCAATCTACACACAACACCCTTAATGACAAAGCAAAAACAGGTTTTAGAAATTTTTGCTAATTTATTAAAAAATGTAAACTGAAACATTACATTTTTCAGTACTTTGTTGAAGCACTTTTGGCAGCGATTAAAGCCTCGAGTCTTCTTGGGTATGACGATACATGATTGGCACACCTGTTTTTGGGGAGTTTCTCCCATCCGCAGATCATCTCAAGCTCTGCCAGGTTGGATGGGGAGCGTTGCTGCACAGCTATTTTAAGGTCTTTCCAGAGATGTTCGTTCGGGCTCAAGTCTGGCCTTTGGCTGGGCCACTCAAGGACATTCAGAAACTTGTCCCGAAGCCACTCCTGTGTTTTCTTGGCTGTGTGCTTAGGGTCGTTGTCCTGTTGGAAGGTGAACATTCGCCCCAGTCTCAGGTCCTGAGTGATCTGGTGCAGGGTTTCACCAAGGATCTCTCTGTACTTGGCTCTGTTCATCTTTCCCTCGTTCTTGACTAGTCTCCCAGTCCCTGCCGCTGAAAAACATCCCTACAGGATGATGCTGCCACCACCATGCTTCGCCATAGGGATGGTACCAGGTTTCCTCCAGAAATGACACTTGGCATTCAGAGTTCAATCTTGGTTTCATCAGGCTAGAGAATCTTGTTTCTCATGGTCCTAGAGTCCTTCAGGTACTCAAGGATGATCAAGAGAAACAGGATGCACCTGAGCTCAATTTCGAGTCTCATAGCAAAGGTTCTGAATACTTAAGTAAATAAGGTATTTCTGTTTTCTGTGAAGATGTAACTTTTTTTATTTTTAGAATAAGATTGTAACGTAATAAAATGGGGGTCTGAATATTTTCCGAATGCGCTGTGTACATTTGTGTTTACCTGTATCTCTTTTTTTCTCTCCAGAGGGGAGGTCTGGCTGTTGGCATCTAGTATATATTTGTATTGACCTGTTTCTCTCCTCTCCCCAGTTGACTGCAGAGGGGATGTCAGGCAGTAAGGCTCTGGGAGGGGCACGGCGGCGGCGGACGCGGTGCCGGCGTTGTCAGGCCTGCATGCGGACCGAGTGCGGCGAGTGCCACTTCTGCAAGGACATGAAAAAGTTTGGCGGGCCTGGAAGGATGAAGCAGTCCTGTCTGCTCCGACAGTGCACAGCGGTAAGTTAGAACACACACTAGTGATGGGGGGGGAGAAATCGATATAGTTACATATTAGGAAATTATTTCTGAGGTTGTAGGGTTTTTACAATATTATTTTTGCGCTAGTTGGCTGTACCTGCACCAAAATTCCAGTATTTTTCCTTCATAGTTTGTTCTCCATCTTCTTTTTAAATAGGCAACCAATTTGTTTTCAGCAAGTTTTTATTTCCATGACTGATGAAAACATCTCATGGCTCTCTCTTGTCCCTCTGCCGTAGACATATGGTAAACAATATGTTTTAACATCGCAATAAAATCACAACTGGCAGCTTCATTAAATAGTACACGCAAAACACCAGCCTCAACGTCAACAGTGAAGAGGCGACTCCAGGATGCTGGCCTTCTAGGCAGAGTTGCAAAGGAAAAGCCAATAGGACTGGCCAATAAAAAGATTAAGATGGGCAAAAGAACACAGAAACTGGACAGAGGAAAATTGGGGGGAAAAAAGTGTTATGGACAGACAAATCTAAGTTTGAGGTGTTCGGATCACAAAGAAGAACATTCGTGAGACGCAGACAAAATGAAAAGATGCTGGAGGCAATGTGATGGTCTGGGGGTGCTTTGGTGGTGGTAAAGTGGGAGATTTGTAAAGGGTTAAAGGGATCTTGAAGAGGGAAGGCTATCACTCCATTTGGAACACCATGCCATACCCTGTGGACGGCGCTTAATTGGAGCCAATTTCCTTCTACTACAGGACAATGACCCAAAGCACAGCTCCAAACTATGCAAGAACTATTTGGGGAAGAAGCGGTCAGCTGGTATTCTGTCTATAATGGAGTAGCCAGCGCAGTCACCGGATCTCAACCCTATTGAGCTGTTGTGGGAGCAGCTTGACCGTATGGTACGTAAGAAGTGCTCATGTAACAGTATAGCTTCCGTCCCTCTCCTCGCCCCAACCTGGGCTTGAACCAGGGACCCTCTGCACACATCAACAACTGACACCCACGAAGCATAGTTACCCATCGCGCCACAAAAGCCGCGGCCCTTGCAAAGCAAGGGGAACAACTAATTCAGGTCTCAGAGCTAGTGACGTCACCCGATTGAAACGCTATTAGCGCGCACCACCGCTAACTAACACATCGGTTACACCCATCAAGCCAATCCATCTTGTGGGAGGTGCTTCAGGAAGCATGGGGTGAAATCTCTTCAGATTACCTCAACAAATTGACAACTAGAATGCCAAAGGTCTGCAAGGCTGTACTTGCTGCAAATGGAGGATTCTTTGACGAAAGCAAAGTTTGAAGGATACAATTATTACTTGAATTAAAAATCATTATTTATAATTTTATCAACGTCTTGACTATTTCCTATTCATTTTGCAACTCATTTCATGTATGTTTTCATGAAAAACAAGGACATTTCTAAGTGACCCCAAACTTTTGAATGGTAGTGTATGAATTGTTCCAACTGATGCCATTTTCTAGATAGGCTGTAACATCTGACACACATTTTTGGAACATGCACAGTACATACAGTGCATTAGGAAAGTATTCAGATCCCTTTTTCCACATTGTTACGTTACAGCCTTATTCTAAATCGTTAACGATTTTTTATTTATTTAATCCAATCTACACACAATACCTCATAATGACGCCAGGACAGCGGAGTCAATCACCACCTTCCAGAGACACCTGAAACCCTACCTCTTTAAGGAATACTTGGGATAGGATAAAGTAATCCTTCTAGCCCCACCTCCCCACCCGCCCCCCAAAAAAGATATAGATGTACTATTGTAAAGTGGTTGTTCCACTGGATATCATAAGGTGAATGCACCAATTTGTAAGTCGCTCTGGATAAGAGCGTCTGCTAAATGACGTAAATGTAAATGACAAAGCGAAAACAGGTTTTTAGAAATCTTTGCAAATGTATTAAATAACCAGATACCTTACTTAAGTATTCAGACCCTTTGCTATGAGACTTGAACTTGAGCTCCGGTGCATTGTTTCAATTGATCATCCTTGAGATGTTTCTACAACTTGATTGGAGTCCACTTGTCGTAAATTAAATTGATTGGACATGATTTGGAAAGGCACACCTGTCTATATAAGGTCCCACAGTTGATAGTGCATGTCAGAGTAAAAACCAAGTCATGAGGTCGAAGGAATTGTCTGTAAAGCTGAGAGATAGGATTGTGTTGAGGAACAGGTCTGGGGAAGGGTACCAAAACATTTCTGGAGCATTGAAGGTCCCCAATAACACAGTGGCCTCCATAATTATTAAATGGAAGAAGTTTGGAATCCCCAAGACTCCTAGAGCTGGCTGCCCGGCCAAACTGAGCAATTGGGGGAGAAGGGCCATGGTCAGGTAGGTGACCAAGAACGAGATGGCTACTCTGACAGAGCTCCAGAGTTCCTATGTGGAGATGGGAGAACCTTCCAGAAGGACAACCATCTATGCAGCACTCCACCAATAAGGCCTTTATGGTAGAGTGGCCAGACTGAAGCCACTCCTCAGTAAAAGGCACATGAAAGCCCGCTTGGAGTTTGCCAAAGGCACCTAAAGACTCTGACCATGAGAAACAAGATTCAACTCTTTGGACTGAATGTCAAGTGTCACGTCTGGAGGAAACCTAGCACCATCCCGATGGTGAAGCATGGTGGTGGCAGCATTACATTTACATTTTAGTCATTTAGCAGACACTCTTATCCAGAGCGGCAGCATCATGCTGTGGGGATGTTTTTCAGCAGCAGGGACTGGGAGATGAGTTGGGATCGAGGGAAAGATGAACGGAGCAAAGTACAGAGAGATCCTTGATGAAAACCTGCTCCAGAGCGCTCAGGACCTCAGACTGGGACGACGGTTCACCTTCCAATAGGACAACGACCATAAGCACACAGCCAAGACAACGCATGAGTGGCTTTGGGACATGTCTCTGCATATCCTTGAGTGGCCCAGCCAGAGCCCGGACTTGAACCCGATCTAACTTCTCTGGAGAGATGTGAAAATAGCTGTGCAGCGACGCTTGGAAAAGGAGGTCTGAATACTTTCCGAATGGACTGTATATTTGCTTTTGTCGTTTTCAATGTATAATGATATTTGATTGGCATCTGGTATATAGAGCACATTACATAGCCTAATTAACCTCGGTAACACATATTGTAATTTATCCACGCAAGACTGAAGTTAAGGTTGTTTTTCCTGTTACACAAACCCTCCACCCTGCCAAACAATAAACATGTGAAGAAGGGAGTCTCCACATACACTGCTAACATGTTTTGACCCGCATCTTTTCCCGAATGTGAAAGGACGAGCGAGCTTTTGGCATATCCCTCGCACTCATTGAGATCCCATCTAAACAGAAACCACTGTTTAGACTGGAATATAAACTCATGTTGTTTATGGTACACAATTGATTGACATAACCCATTGACTACAGTTACAGTACCTTCAGAAAATATTCATACTCCTTGATTTACATAAATATGCACACCCATTTGACACTCAAAATTGAGCCCAAGTGCATTTCCTTTGATCATCCTTGATGTCACTACAACTTGATTGGACTCCACCTGTGGCCAATTAAATTGTTTGGACATGATTTAGAAAAACACCTGTCCTATAGAAGGTCCCACAGTTTACAGTGCATGTCGGAGCAGAAACTATCATGAAATCTGAGGAACTGTCTGTAGATCTCTGAGATAGAATTGTAATGAGGCATACAGTGGCAAGAAAAAGTTTGAACCCTTGGATTTAATAACTTGTTGACCCTCATTTTGGCAGCAATAACCTCAACCAAAATTTTTATTAGTTGTGAATCAGACCTGCACAAAGGTCAGGAAGAATTTTGGACCATTCCTCTTTACAAAACTGTTTCAGTTCAGCAATATTCTTGGATGTCTGGTGTGAACTAGGATTCTTCTTAACCTCATTGAGCATTCTGCGCTGTGCTCTTGCAGTCATCTTTGCAGGATGGCCACTCCTAGGGAGTAGCAACAGTGCTTAACTTTATCCATTTATAGACAATTTGTCCTATCGTGGACTGATGAAAATCAAGGCTTTTAGAGATACTTTTATAACCCTTTCCAGTGTTATGCAAGTCAACAATTCTTAATCTTAGGTCTTCTGAGACATCTTTTGTTCGAGGCATGGTTCATATCAGGCAATGCTTCTTGTGAATAGCAAACTCAAACTTTGAGTGTTTTTTATAGGGCTAGGCAGCTCTAACCAACATCTCTAATCTCGTCTCATTGATTGGACTCCAATTAGCTTTTGGAGAAGTCATTAGCCTAGGGGTTCAAATACGTACATACTTTTTCTAACCTACACTGTGAATGTTTAAATGATGTATTCAATATAGACAAGAAAAATACAAGAATTTGTGTGTTATTAGTTTAAGCACACTGTCTATTGTTGTGACTTAAATGAAGATGGGGTGGCAGATAGCCATGTGTTTAGAGCGTTGGGCCAGTAACCAAAAAGTTGCTAGATCAAATCCCTAAGCTGACAAGGTAAAAATCTGTCGCTATCCCCTGAACAAGGCAGATCAAATTTGATGACCAATTTATGCAGAAATCCAGGTAATTCCAAAGGGTTCACATACTTTTTCTTGCCACTGTATATCTGAGGAAGGGTATAAAATAATTTATAGTGTGTTGAAAGTTTCCAAGCGCACATTGGTCTCAAAAATATGGAACTTCCCAGACTGCCTAGAGGTGGCCCTCCGACCAAACTGAGCAACCAGGCAAGAAGGACCTTGGTCAGGGAGGTGACCAAAGAACCCAATGACCACTCTGACAGAACTAGAATGTTCCTTGGATGAGATGGGAGAACCTGCCAGAAGGAAAGCAGTCTTAGATGTGCTTTTGTATGTATGCCAGTGGGTATGCTGTATATATTGTTTTTATTGATTCTATGGAACCAACCCAAGACTCCCTGGAAAACATTGGCAATTGTTACTGAGTAGACAATCCTGGCTAAATAAATAAAATGAAGTAAAAAATGAGTTTCTACAGCACTTCACCAATCTGGGCTTTATGGGAGAGTGGCCAAACGGAAGCCACTCCTGAGAAATAGGCAGATGACGGCACACCTTGAGTTTGCAAAAAGGCTCTGAGATCATGAGGCAAAATATTCTGTTGTCTGATGAGAGAAATATTTTACTCTTAGGTCTGAATGCAAAGTGCTATGTCTGGAGAAAACCAGGCACTGTTCATCACCTGTCTAACGCCTTCCCTACCGTGAAGCATGGTGGTGGCAGCCTCATGGTATGTGGATGCTTTTCAGCAGCAGGGACTGGTAAGGGTGGGAACAATAAGGGGAGCCAAATGCACACAAATAAGAACTTGCTTCAGAGTGCAAATTACCTTAACTGGGGCGAAGATTAACGTTCCAACAGGACAATAACCCCAAGCATACAACCTGGGCAACACTGGAATGGCTCGAGAACAAGAATGTGAAGTCCTTGAGTGGCCCAGCCAAAGCCCAGACTTGAATCCCATTTGAAAATCTGTAGAAAGACTTGAAGATTGCTGTTCATCGCTAATATGTATCTAATTTAAAAGAGCTTGAGAAAATGTGAAAGGAAGAATGTGCAAAGCTGATACAGACATACCCAAGACGACTCAAAGCTGTAATCGATGCAAAATGTGCTTCTATTGACTCGGGTGTCAATACTTATGTAAATTAGATTTATGTAGAAAAAGTAATATAAATTAGCAACATTATACTGAAAACATGCTTTCACTTTTTCATTATGTTGTATTGTGTGTAGATGGGTGAGAGAGAAATCTTGGAAGTCAAGGGGAATTAATATACTGCTCAAAGAATAAAGGGAACACTAAAATAACACATCCTAGATCTGAATGAATGAAATAATGTTATTAAATACTTTTTCTTTACATAGTTAAATGTGCTGACAACAAAATCGCACAAAAATAATCAATGGAAATCTAATTTATCAACCCATGGAGGTCTGGATTTGGAGTCACACTCAAAATTAAAGTGGAAAACCACACTACAGGCTAATCCAACTTTGATGTAATGTCCTTAAAACAAGTCAAAATGAGGCTCAGTAGTGTGTGTGGCCTCCACGTGCCTGTATGACCTCCCTACAACGCCTGGGCATGCTCCTGATGAGGTGGCGGATGGTTTCCTGAGGGATCTCCTCCCAGACCTGGACTAAAGCATCCGCCAACTCCTGGACAGTCTGTGGTGCAACGTGGCGTTGGTGGATGGAGCGAGACATGATGTCCCAGATGTGCTCAATTGGATTCAGGTCTGGGGAACGGGCGGGCCAGTCCATAGCATCAATGCCTTCCTCTTGCAGGAACTGCTGACACACTCCAGCCACATGAGGTCTAGCATTGTCTTGCATTAGGAGGAACCCAGGGCCAACCGCACCAGCATATGGTCTCACAAGGGGTCTGAGGATCTCATCTCGGTACCTAATGGCAGTCAGGCTACCTCTGGCGAGCACATGGAGGGCTGTGCGGCCCCCCCAAATAAATGCCACCCCACACCATGACTGGCCCACCGCCAAACCGGTCATGCTGGAGGATGTTGCAGGCAGCAGAACATTCTCCACGGCATCTCCAGACTCTGTCACATGTGCTCAGTGTGAACCTGCTTTCATCTGTGAAGAGCACAGGGCGCCAGTGGCGAATTTGCCAATCTTGGTGTTCTCTGGCAAATGCCAAACATTCTGCACGGTGTTGGGCTGTAAGCTCAACCCCCACCTGTGGACGTCGGGCCCTCATACCAACCTCCTGATGTACTGGCCTGTCTCCTGGTAGCGACACTACGCTGACAGACACAGCAAACCTTCTTGCCTCAGCTTGCATTGATGTGCCATCCTGGATGAGCTGCACTACCTGAGCCACTTGTGTGGGTTGTAGACTCCGTCTCATGCTACCACTAGAGTGAAAGCACCGCCAGCATTCAAAAGTGACCAAAACACCAGCCAGGAAGCATAGGAACTGAGAAGTGGTCTGTGGTCACCACCTGCAGAACCACTCCTTTATTGGGGGTGTCTTGCTAATTGCCTATAATTTCCACCCGTTGTCTATTCCATTTGCACAACAGCATGTGAAATGTATTGTCAATCAGTGTTGCTTCCTAAGTGGACAGTTTGATTTCACAGAAGTGTGATTGACTTGGAGTTACATTGTGTTGTTTAAGTGTTCCCTTTATTTTTTTGAGCAGTGTACTTTCTGAAGGCCCTGTATGACATACAACATGTCAACTGTTTGCTGCTGCTTACATTCTGCAAATCGGCCCCTCTGGTTTAGAAAAAGCTGTTTCAGAATGCGATTGTCATCAAAATAGAGTAGTCATCCCCTGCATGAAAATGGATAAGCTTGTTAGAATGCCTTTAGTGATTTAAGGGGTGACTCTTTTTTTTTATCGATTTGGTTTGCGAATGCCTCAAATGGCATAGATGGCTGGTAGCTTAGATGTGGGAAATGTGATGTGTTTCCTTGGTAACTGAGCACATTGTTACTTGGGTGTTTGTTTTTTTGGAGGGTAGCAATTTGCTTTGAACAGTTAATCTCCTAGCTATCCGTCTAGAAAACATATCTTGTGGGGAAGGAAAGAAATTCGGTTGGATGGCTACGGAGATTCTAATCCACAGAATCTGTGCAGATTTAAGACCTACTCTCATCTCATATTAATGCCTAATCATTTGTCAATGGATCTAGGCTAGATTCTGTTGGCCTCATATTTTTTGGCTTGATAAGTGTGTAATTTTCACCTCAGCTCAGTTTATTTTTTTGATCCTATCAAAATTCCACTGTTGGCAGGTTAATGAAAATGTTGAGCTGGACAACTGGGGTAATGTGTCAAAGAAAATAAACCTAATAAAAACAGTGCTCTGTCCCTGTGCTTCTGAAAAGCACTCCAAAAACCGCTAAACTAAATTTAATGCATTTGCTTTCATCCACACACTCTCAGTTAGCTAGGTCCTCATAAGAGCGTCAGTTTGGATACATAATAAACATACCATCCATAGTGAATGAATACATAGTTACAGCTCCAACTCTGAGCCCTCTATCCTGAATGGGCCCATATACAATATTTGATTCATTTACATATACACATTATATTGGTTACGCACATACAATATTTGATTTATATTGAATAAGTACAGGCCTACATTCCACACCTAATGTGTATATTATATCGTTTAACATGGTTATATAACGTGTTATGTTTTTATTTTCTTCCTTGCAGCCTGTGTTACCCCACACAGCAGTGTGCTTCTCGTGTGGGGAGGCGGGGAAGGAGGACACGGTGGACACAGAAGAAGAGAAGTTTAGCCTCTCTCTGATGGAGTGTACCATCTGCAACGAGATCATCCACCCCAGCTGCCTCAAGGTGGGGCCAGACCCTCCATGTGTATGGCCGGCTGTCATAGCTGGAGAAGTAGAGTGTGTCTCTCTCTCTCTCACACACACAATCTTCCATTCATACTGTCCTAAGTGAAATGTCTGCTCTGTCTAGTATTGGTTACATACATTTATTGATTGCATTATTGTGATTTCGTTGTTTATTTTCTCCAACCTACAGATGGGTAAAGCAGAAGGCATCATAAACGATGAAATTCCGAATTGTTGGGAGTGTCCAAAATGCCACAAGGAAGGCAAGACCAGTAAGGTGAGAACTGTGACTGGGAACACTGGTCTGTCAGGCTCTGCTGATAAAACAAAACCAGAGGGTGACAAAGGACATCTATGATTGTATGGATTAAACAATAATGGTTGATAAGATAGGAGGATTGATTTGGAATGGAACACGTTGTGTAAATAAGCTCTTAAATTGGAATATAATTTTGTGTTTCATTGACCCTATCCCCATTTCATATACTGAAGTAGGCTATAGTAGGGATGGCAGGTAGCCTAGTGGTTGGAGCGTTGGGCCAGTAACCAAAAGGTTGCTAGATCGAATCCCCGAGCTGCCATGGTACAAATCTGTCGTTCTACCCCTGAACAAGGCAGTTAACCCGCTGTTCTTAGGCCGTCATTGTAAATAAGAATTTCTTCTTAACTGACTTGCCAAGTTAAATAAGTAAAAAATTACATGGAGTGCATTTGGAAAGTATTCAGAACCCTTGACTTTTCCCACATTTTGTTACGCCTCATTCTAAAATGGATTACATTGTTTTTTTCCCCCCTCAATCTATACACAATACCCTGTAATGACAAAGCAAATACAGGTTTTTAGAAATCTTTGCAAATGTATTAAAAAATAAAAACGTAAATATCGCATTTACATAAGTATTCAGACCCTTTACTCAGTACTTTGTTGAAACACTTTTGGCAGTGATTACAGCCTCGTCTTCTTAGGTATGATGCTACAAGCTTGGCACACCTGTATTTGGGGAGTTTCTCCCATTCTTCTCTGCAGATCCGCTCAAGCTCTGCCAGGCTGGATGGGGAGTGTCGCTGCACAGCTATTTTCAGGTCTCTCTAGAGATGTTGAATTGGGTTCAAGTCCGGGTTCTGGCTGGGCCACTCAAGGACATTCAGAAACTTGTCCCGAAGCCACTCCTGTGTTTTCTTGGCTGTGCGCTTAGGGTCGTTGTCCTGTTGAAAGGTGAACCTTCGTCCCAGTCTCAAGGTCCTGAGCGCTCTGGAGCAGGTTTTCACCAAGGATCTCTCCGTACTTTTCTCTGTTCATCTTTCCCTCAATCCTGACTAGTCTCCCAGTCCCTGCCACTGAAAAATATCCCCACAGCATGATGCTGCCACCACCATGCTTCACTATAGGGATGGTGCCAGGTTTCCTCCAGATGTGACGCTTGGCATTCAGGCCAAAGAGTTGAATCTTGGTTTCATCAGACCAGAGAATCTTGTTTCTCATGGTCTGAGACTCTTTTAGGTGCCTTTTGGCAAATTCCAAGCGGGCTGTCATATGCTTTTTACTGAGGAGTGGCTTCCGTCTGGCCACTGTATTATAAAGGTGGAGTGCTGCAGATGTGGTTGTCCTTCTGGAAGGTTCTCTCATCTCCATAGATGAGCTCTGTCAGAGTGACCATCAGGTTCTTGGTCACCTCCATGACCATGGCCCTTCTCCCCCCGATTGCTCAGTTTGGCCGGGCGGCTAGCTGTAAGAAGATTCTTGGTGGTTCCACACTTCTTCCATTTAAGAATGATGGCCAGTGGGTTCTTGGGGACCTTCAATGCTGCAGAATTTTTTTTGGTCCCTTCCCCAGATCTGTACCTCGACACAATCCTGTCTCGAAGCTCTATGGACAATCCCTTCAACCTCATGGCTTGGTTTTTGCTCTGACATGTAGTATCAACTGTGGGACCTTGTGTGCCTTTCCAAATCATGTTCAATTAATTTAATTTGTAGAAACATCTCAAGGATGATCAGTGGAAACAGGATGCACCTGAGCTCAATTAGAAGTTATTTTCTTTTTTTAAATTTGCCAAAATGTCTAAACCTGTTTTCGCATTGTCATTATGGGGTAGATTATGTGTAGATTGAGGATACATTTTTTTTTTACATTTTCAAATAAGGCTGTAACGTAACAAAGTGGAAAAAGGAAAGTGGTCTGAATACATTCCGAATACACAGTACATATTCTTAAATCCTCTTCCCCTTTCTCCACACATCAGGACGGGGGTGATGGCTCAGGGAAGAGGCGGATGGACAACGGGGAAGTAGGCCGATGGAAGCTAACGGACGATCCTCCGCCCACCAAAAAGAAACCCCCCTCTTTAGAAGACGGGGGGCGGCAGGACGGTCACAAGAGAAAGAAGGAGAAGGAGCTTCCTCAGGACAGCGGCCCCAAAAAGAAGGTTGGAAGATCGTTGCAGTATGCAAATATTTAGTATGCACACTGAGTATACCAAACATTAGGAACACCTTCTTAATATTGAGTTGCATACCCCCCTTTTGCCCTCAAAACAGCCTCAATTCGTCAGGGCATGGACTCTAAAAGGGGCAGAAAGCGTTCCACGGGGATGCTGGCCCATGTTGACCCCAATGCTTCCCACAGTTGTGTCAAGTTGGCTGGATGTCTTGATAGACATGGGAAACTGTGTATCAACGCTATTGTGAAAAACCCAGCAGCGCTGCGGTTCTTGACACAAATCGGTGGTGCTGGTACCTAGTACCATACCCCGTTCAAAAGCACTTAAATATTTTGTCTTGCCCATTCACCCTCTGAATGGCACACACACTATTCATGTCTTAATTGTCTCAAGGCTTAAAAATACTTATTTAACCTGTTCCCCCCTTTCATCTACACTGATTTTGAAGTGGATTTAACAAGTGACATCAAAAAGGGATCATAGCTTTCACCTGGATTCATCTGGTCAGTCTGTCATGGAAAGTGCAGGTGTCCTTAATGTTTTGTATACTCAGTGTATCGTTGCTTAGAGGCCTACTAGTTGTGACCAGTTGCTATGAACGCAGCTTGCCAACTCTTGTCTCTGTCTGACCTTCTCACTCAGATGAAAGGGGCACATGAAAAACGCTTGAAAAAGGTAAATCTTCATATGAAGATGAAGTTTTAAGCTCCGTCATAAAGCATATGGTAACTAAGAGCTAGATTCAATCTGTATCGCGGTAGATCCCCGTAAATTTAAGAAAAAAGGTGATTTCTGATTGAGCTGACATCTGCAGTGTTTACCGTGAATGCAGTCTTCGCGAATTCGGGAACATTGCCTTAGAATTTCAATCGAGCGATAACGCGGATCTTCTGGGATACGGACTGAATCCATCTCTTAGTTGAGTTAGTTATATTTCTCAATGGTAAAGGTTAGGGTTCATGCTCCTCTGTCACTCTCTTCACTAACGTTATCCCTCCCATGACAGAAACAGAAGCCTAACGTGTCAGAGACTGCAGAGTCCAATGGGCCCAACTCCTCCACCGGAGGCGGCCAGGGTTCCGGAGGGGGTTCCAACTCCACGCAGTCCCCCACCTCCACGGCCAGCCAGGACCAGCGCTCGCACCACCGCGAGAAATTGGAGCGCTTCAAGCGCATGTGTCAGCTCCTTGAGCGTGTCCGCGA
Organism: Salmo trutta; assembly: GCF_901001165.1. Classification (NCBI taxonomy): domain Eukaryota; kingdom Metazoa; phylum Chordata; class Actinopteri; order Salmoniformes; family Salmonidae; genus Salmo; species Salmo trutta. The sequence continues at coordinate 46,036,033 of NC_042957.1, forward strand.
GTCCAGCTCATCGAGCTCGTCTAGTTCCGAGTCCGACTCGGAGTCCGACTCTGACTCGCCTTCCGGTTCAGATGGCCGCCGCGGCTCTGAACCCTCCTCCCCCGTACCCGTCGCTTATAGCAACAGTGCAAGGGAGCGCAATCGGGAAAGGGACAGGGAGAGGGACAGGAGGCTGGCGGAGCTGGGCTTCAGTGCCAGTGAGGACTCTGAGGGAAGTGTTAAGGAGGAGGAGGAGGAGGAGGCGGTGGAGGAGCAGGTTGTGGGAGACAAGCCTCGGCGTAGGGGGGAGGGACCTCCACGGGGCCGCAAGGGGCTCACGACGGACGGGAATGACGAGGAGAGCGTGGAGAGGAGTCGGAAGTCTACCCCATTGCCTCCACCCTCCCCTCTCTCCTCCACTCAGCCTCCACCTTCCTCCGGCCATGGCCCCTCGCCAGGTTCCGAGGGCTTCTCCGGTAAGCGCAGCAATGGCTCTGAGACGCGCAATGGACGGACAAGGGCGGGGGTGAGGGACAGGGAGACTCAGGAGAAGGAGAACGCCAACAACAGTGGCGGCTCGGGGGCCAACCACCGACACGGAACTGGCAAAGGCAACAAGGGCAACAAGATCCGTAGCAACAAGCAAACAGGGTCCCAACCAACGTCGAGGAACAGTAGCAACTCTTCCGCTTCTACTGCCACTACCACATCCAACGGGGGAGGGGGGGGGCTGCTGGGCCCAGGCAGCAACTCCTCAGGGGGCATGTCAGCCCTCGCCGCCTCACCCCGGTCACAGCCGTCCCGGATGGCTCCACGCTCGCAGATGATGAAACGCAGCCCCCCTGCTGTGCCCTCGCCTCCCCGGCCTGTTCAGATGGAGCGGCACTTGGTGCGGCCACCGCCCGCCTGCCCCGAGCCCCACTGCCTGCCCCTGGACAGCGGCTCCTCCCACGTGATGCCCCGCGACGTCTGGCTCCGCGTCTTCCAGCACCTCAGCCAGAGGGAGCTGTGCGTCTGCATGAGGGTCTGTCGGACATGGAGCCGGTGGTAAGTCTAGACAAAAGGTTCAGATGTGGTCAGCATCCGGTTGGGCTGGAAGAGGGTGGTTCAACACACATTTGTTTGGACTACTAAGAAATGCATCTTTGATGTTGAGAACAATAGAAAACCATCCCTGAAAGGATATTCATTGACTACAGTGTCTCAAATTCTGTGGTGTACAGTAGACCAGACTTTCTTTTGTTCTCATCCCAGTCTTTTATTTTCTCTTGCTCTCTCAGGTGCTGTGATAAGAGATTGTGGACTCAGATTGACCTCAGCCGGCAGCGCTCCATCACCCCTCCTATGCTGAGTGGTATAATCCGCAGGCAACCAGTCTCCCTTAACCTGGGCTATACCAACATCTCGAAGAAGCAGCTCATGTGGCTCATCAACCGTCTACAAGGTATCTTGTGTTCATTCAACACCTCTGCCTCCCTACTACATATTTTTTCCATCAATATAGCCTGATCGTGTCCTATTGTAGTTGGGCTGTCGTCGCCGTATTGCTAGTCTGCCTCAGGGATTACGCTAACTCCTGGCCTTCCGCTTTCTCTCCCAGGTCTACTGGAGCTGAATGTGTCGGGCTGTCCCTGGTCCTCTGTGTCGGCCCTGTGTCAGGCTGCTTGTCCCTGCCTGCGTCTGCTCGACCTCAGCCGGGTAGAAGACATGAAGGACTCGCACCTGAGGGAGCTACTGGCGCCCCCTACTGACACTCGGACAGGTTAGTGACAAGTCACTCACATGATTGATTAGCCATCCATAACCTGCAATACATTATGGAAGGGAAGATGCCATGTTGTGTTCATTGGATAGACTTGATATCACAAATGCCAATCTGTGCTGTAATGTACTGTTTAATTTCACTATACTGTCATGCTTGTTTCCAGTGAATGTTGTTGCAAGTGAACAACCACTCACTCTTCATAAGCATGATAAACACACAGACTGAATCTTAAAAGTCCTGTAACATATTTTGCTTTGTTCTTGGTCAAAAAGCTCATGGAGAGAGCAGAGGGGGGAGGTTCCAGAACGTAACGGAGCTGCGATTGGCCGGGCTGGACTTGACAGATGTCACGTCCCGCCTGTTGGTGCGCTACCTGCCCCACTTGACCAAGCTGGACCTGAGTCAGTGTGGCAACATCACGGACCAGACTATCCACACACTGACCTCCCCCATGTCCCCACTGAAGGACAGCCTCACCCACCTCAACCTGGCAGGTAAAGACTACACAGTAGACTCACTAGCCCCAAATACACCAAGGTAGGTACCCTGTTTTTTTATTTTTTGTGTATTTGAGTATTGCAGGTTCAGACCACTAATGAGCAGGGGGATCTGCTCCAGATAATGACCTCTTCTTCCCTCTGAGATGTTTAATCATGCTAAAGTAGCAACATACAGAGATACGTGTTCTCTTATTTCCCAACCATATCAACCTGGCTCCTGATTCAAATATTTAAACCAGGTCTACTCATGGAAGTGTTGCAGTCATTGTGGTTATGTAGGTTGACCGTTGGTTGTTAACCTCCTGTTGTTTCCTCCTGTCCGCAGGCTGTGTGAAGGTGACAGAGCAGTGCCTGCCCCTGTTGCGCCGCTGTGCCTCCCTACAGAGCGCTGACCTGCGCTCCTGCACCTTGCTCACCCCCGATGTCTGTCAGCTCCTCTCCTTCCCTTGCCCTGACGATAGAGTGCTGCTCAAGAACAGCTAAGGGCCTGCGACGCCCTCCTCCTGCCACCTCCCCCCCCCCCCCCCCACATCAACCACCGCCACACTACAGAGAGATAAGCGAACGAGAGGGACCCTGCGATGTGGGCAGTGAGCTAGCCACTGAGGGAAAAGGACATGGAGTGGGAGCCACGAAAGAGAAAGGGGGATTAGAGAAAGAGAACCATAGACCTTTGCCTACATTTCTCTGGATTGACTTGTTTGTGAACGGACATCATTGAAAATGTTTCAGCATGTACATATTCAATATCTGTACAATGGGTGTGTGTATATAAATGTAGTTTACTGTAAATTATCCACTCTCCGCCCCTTACCTCCCTCCTACCCTCACACCAACCATGGCACACATTATCCAGCTGACATGTGTAAAGGCACTGCACTGCGCTGCCGTCTTCAACTAGCATCATTTGCACTCCATAATTAAAAGCTCCTGATGAACGAATCAATTTCCTATTTCGTGGCGTCAGACTACGAAGAATGTACCCAATGCCAGAGGCTGTGCCCCATCAGAAGCCGTTTAATGTACAGACGGATGCTGGGCTGGTGTTTGTGTGTGTGTCTTTAAGTATGTGTGAGAGATGTAAACAGTGTTAATGTGACAATTGGAGCGAGAAAGAGACGGAGATATGACCTGTGTCTGTTTCCTTCACCACTAAGCTCTCTGCTGCCCTCAATCTTTCAGGGGGGTAAGGACATTCAAGGTCCTACATATCCTGTTCAATGGCCGAGAGCCACTAGAGCCCAAAACTCCGAGCCCCGACCACAACCTCTTCCCGCCCAACGTGCCATTCTTATGAGGTCTGTCCATCCTTGTGAATCTGATTGTCCTACTCTGTACCCTGGACAGCCCTTCCCATCACACTGTCTCTGCTGCCATGGCCCTTTTGCAGCTTATGCTGCCCACCGTCTGTGCTGTGTGCGTACATTATGCAGAGAGCTGGACCTTGCTGTGCCCGACTGCAATGAACCATGCTTACCGTACTGTTCCATACCAGACCTGGGATTCGTCAAGGCCCCTTTATTCCCTGCTTCACGATGCCTGGCTGATGTAACATTATCTTGTATATGTGCAGACTGGTTCAGTCTAGATCACGACCGCACGAACTTAGAAGTGAATGACTGACACGTTTTGAGTATGAATTGGGAAAACTGTCAAACTGAGACCGTCCGATGCACCGATGCACGCTGCTCCACGTGGCAGGGGGGATTAAAATTTAAGGCTGACCCTGGTTGGACTTCTGCCTCAGATGTGAGGGACTTTGACATGAAAACCCAATTCTGGGGAAATATTCAGTGTCCACATGCTGCTCATCTTCCAAAGCCAAGAACATCCCAGCCCATCCAACCTGCATCGCAATGCAACCTTAAGGTCTTGTAGGATGAGGGTTTGACTCAGTTGCAGCATTAACCCCCAAATCATTTCTCCATTAGGGTTACCCCTGTGCATGCTGGGTTTTGACTCTAATCACAAATCCAGTGCAGTATTTTTTTTATTCAGTCAACTTTTTTAACCAGTCCACTCTCAATCCAGTTCAGAGGCCAACGTCAACAGTCAGGGTGAGCAGGAACAACTATCATCATTAATATGGATGTTACCGGTTGAAACCAGCATGTACAGGAGGTTGTTCAGACCAGCATGTACAGGAGGTTGTTCAGACCAGAGCCTAAGCTGTATTGAATTTGATTGAGAGGGAATTGAAGACTTTATAGCTGTATTGAATTAACATAAGCAGTATTTGACATGCGTAAACGGTATTCAGCTGAATCGGGATGCATTGGACCAGTTCAAACAGCTGTCGGACTGATAGGGCCAGTTCATTCAGTATTGGACTGGACAGCACTTTGTCCTGCAATGCTGGACTCAACCATGCCAGGTTGGGTCAAGTGTTTCCCTTGTCTGTCTGTTTCTCCTCCTTCTATAGCGGTTGTCCACTTCCTGAGCCATGTTGATCTGTATTTGTGCTTCAGTGCCACAGTGGATCTTGCTGCTGTGTGCTATCTGGAGCTAAACCCCACCAACTCTAGGCGGGTTGGTGGACAGTCTTGAGCCTCAATCTGTAATTCTCATCTAAATCATGTGTTTCCATATCCTTTCAACTATTCTGTTAGACTTTCAGTGATTCCATCCTCATCAGTTCTGTTTCAATACCATTATTAGAAGTCAAATCAGCTTCCTTTGGGTGTACATGTAGGGCTAGAGACCTGCCAAGTAACTATTGAGCCACTAGACAAATGGTAGTTGTCCCATTTGCATTGTTGTACAACTGACTAGGTATCCCCCTTTCCCTAAAAGGTTGGTTTCATCTTTACCCAGTTGTGTATTCTAAATCGTTTCCAGTGTTCCTGTGTGAATTTATAGACTTGCGTACAAAGCATTGGTACCAAGATTGCACTAACTGATCGATCATAAGACAATTTAGGAGGGAACACTGAGCTATAGTGTGCTTTATTACCCTGAAAGGGGTAAATGTTAAAACAGGTCAAATTAAAAAACAGCCAAATCATGAACCTCAAACTTGATTCAAAAATAGGACTAATTAGCTGTCCATGCTAGTTACCATTTACCTGGGTAGTCCAGTGTGTTTCAATGTTAGCTCAGGTTGAGTCCTACTTTAGATCATAGATGAAAGTCATTGTTTGCCACTAAGCTATGCTGCTTACAGAGCTGAGCTTACCACGTAGCAATTTGGCTTACAGCGAAGCAAATGTCCAATATATGGTGGAAAATTGCCTTCTGCCATACACACTCATCCGGATCAATATTTAAATTTTCATAGACAATGGGTCAGTTTTCAAAAAATGTTTACTTCCATCAGTAATGTGGGGTTGTTACTACTCCTTGTCATCCAGTATGTTCTAGCATGAGAAAGCATATCAAAAGTTAAACTGACAACCACTTTCAGAGAAAATAAATGGGTGGTGGTTCATCGGAATAGATCCGGTAGTCGATAAGGAAATTATTCCAGACTCAAATCTGTCATTCTCACCCCCATCCTGATCCCAACATCCCAGCCTAGTCAAGTTGACTCAGACTTGACCCCTAGATTGTACAGTCTTGTCTCTACCAAACTGTACCAGAGCGAAGCACTGGATCAACGTTGTCATCACCTCTTGCCAAAATTCCTGCTTTGTTGAGAAGGGGCATTTTATCCATTTTCGTTTTGCTCTTGTTTATTTGTTCTTTGTTTCTTCCATTGTGTTGATCAAAATGAGAAAGAAAAGTAGAACGATGTGAAAAAGAGAAACTCAAGGCAGCTACTTACGAGTGACTACTGTAAAATGACTAACTAAATAAAAGACAGTGGGGTGGTTTTTACACTGTGTGGCCTCTGCTGATTTCTCAGATCTTACATTCAGTTATGTTGCCTACATAGCAGCGCACTCTTAGTCCACTTTCAATGGAACGCCGTTTGGGTCTTTGCGTGTCAAAGACACGTCATATAAGCTTGACCTGAATATGACTGCACATCACGTAACTTAACACGTTCATTCATGTAGTTATTACACATTGATTACACTATCACTCATATTTCATTTGTCACAACGATTCATCGATACGTATGCCATGATGCTGATAAAGTTGTCTCGTGCACCTACAGTGCCATGATAACTATATAGCTTGGTGTCATTTAAAATGACCCTAATTTATAAGACAGCTCATATTTGATTAATGGTGGTCAGACCCATCTGTGAAGCTAGCCACAAGAAGGAATTGCCACCAAAGTGGACTTTGCACTTAGCCTTAAATAAAAGTATGTCTGACAGTGATGCAAATGAATACAAATAGTAGAATAGATCATGCTAAACGAGGTTGAAAAGTTATATAAAATCAACAAGACTGTTGAAATCACACTGGATGTACTGTACTTTAGAATTGCATTGGGGGCATACTTATTTCACTATACAGACTTACCCCATGTCATTGATCCACAATCCATATGTATCAGTCTACTCCGTTACAAATCAAATGGTATTCGTCATGTGCCGAATACAACCGGTGTAGACCTTAGTGAAATGCTTACTTACAAGCCCTTAACTAACAATGCAGTTAAGAAAATACCAACAACAAAGAGATAACAAATAATTATTGCGCAGAAGTAAATAACAATAGCGGGGCTATATACAGCGGGTACCAGTACAGAGCCCCGTACATTGGCTCAGTACTGGTACCCGCTGTATATAGCCCCGCTATTGTTATTTACTTCTGCGCTATAATTATTTGTTATCTCTTTGTTACCTACCCTTACCACCTGGGGGCGGCCCATCAGGAAGTCCAGGATCCAGTTGCAGAGGGATGTGTTTAGTCCCAAGGTTCTTAGCTTAGTGATGAGCTTTGAGGGCACTATGGTGTTGAATACTGAGCTGTAGTCAATGAATAGCATTCTCACATGGGTGTTCCTTTTGTCCAGGTGTGAAAGGGCAATGTGGAGTGCAATAGAGATTGCATCATCTGTGGATCTGTTGGTGTGGTATGCAAATTGGAGTGGGTCTAGTGTTTCTGGGTTAATGGTGTTGATGTGAGCCATGACCAGCCTTTCAAAGCATTTCGTGGCTACAGATGTGAGTGCTACGGGTCAGTAGTCATTTAGGCAGGTTACCTTAAGTCTTCTTAGGCACAGGGACTATGGTGGTCTGCTTGAAACATGTTGGTATTACAGACTCAGACAGGGAGAGGTTGAAAATGTCAGTGGAGACAATTGCCAGTTGGTCAGCGCATGCTCGGAGTACACGTCCTAGTAATCTATTTGGCCCTGCGGCCTTGTGAATGTTGACCTGTTTAAAGGTCTTACATAGGATGCGGAGAGCGTGATCACACAGTCGTCCGGAACAGCTGATGCTCTCATGCATGTTTCAGTGTTACTTGCCTCGAAATGAGCATAGAAGTAATTTAGCTCGTCTGGTAGGCTTGTGTCACTGGGTAGCTCTTGGCTGTGCTTCCCTTTTTTAGTTTGTAATAGTTTGCGAGCCCTGCCACATCCAACGAGTGTTGGAGCCGGTGTAGTACGATTCGATCTTAGTCCTGTATTGACGCTTTGCCTGTTTGATGGTTCGTCGGAGGGCATAGTGGGATTTCTTATAAGCTTCCGGGTTAGAGTCCCGCTTTCAGCTCTACCCTTTAGCTCAGTGCGACACCCAGAGAACATTAGCGTAGTATCTCTTATTGCAGGACTCTGAAACAACTGTGAATTGAGCCACATGTATTGTCAACCCATGTGTATTGAACACTATTCCCGAGGAAAAATGTGTGGATGTTTAGGAGTTTGATAACTCGGAGGAGGACGTTGGGAAAAAAATATATTGGGTATTGAGTAGACTGATACCCCATTTAATTGATCCCCAATCCTTGGGTAAAGCTGTACTGTGTAATATGAATGATACCCCATTTCATTGCTTCACATTCCAACCTTGTTTAACATGATCTTGACTAAATATGGCATGATTCCACCAATTGTAACCTTCTGCATCACTTTCAAATAGGTACTTTTATTTTGAAGACAAACCGCACATTCCACTATTGTGCCTAATCCTTATTGTGGCTAGCTTCACAACACAACCCGGTCCGGTCGAGCATCACTAGACAGATTAAGCTAGCTGGCTGCTTATAACGTTAGCTTTGGGCAACAGGGTTAAGTAGCTGGCTAACTATTTATTTTCATGAACTGAAGTTGAATTTTAATAGGCGAACAACAAGTGGCTACCTAGATAATACTTACAAGGATTCCTAAATCATTACTAAGAATAATGAAAATGACAGCAGTTTCTACTGGTCATTGTTTTCAGGCTGGTTGTATTGGTGCTAGCTAGGTACCAAGCTAAAGCTGGCTAGCTACCCCAGAAGTTGCGGTCGAACAAATAATGCTTTATTGCCAAAGCGGTATTGTAAACACATCGTTAGTGGCAGTTGTTTGCTGACTTTTTTTGTACAGCTTTGACAGTGCTACTGATAGTAGTGGTGGCGCTTGGCTTGCACGTGTAAATTCAGAACACACAACATTCTATAATACAACTGTTATTTGACGTGTCAAATTAAAAGCGTATTTAATGCGTAAAATAGTGTTATTTGACGTGCATCTTTTTTGACACGCAAAGACCCAAACGGCGTTCCATAAAATGTAGCTGCTATCAGTTAGTGTACAGGTGCACAAACCGACTGTCACAGGGCAGCTGTGACAAATCAACCAAGACTATCACTGACCAAATCAAAAGTGCCCTGGATGGCAGGCTAATGGACGATTTATTTGAACTTTGAACAATTATTATTATTATTATTACACTCTTCCATGGCTTATTTCCATCACGTTCATTGGAAATTAAAAGTTATCGGCAGTACATAAAAGTATAGGGGGATTACTGAGATACATACATGAGTTGTACCAACTGAAATGACGGTTAAATGTCATTACATTAGGCTAGCTAGCCATTTTGTCCACTCCACATTTGGTTTTGAATTTATTGAGAAGTCAGATCATTTTATGGTTGATTAAATACAGGACATCAAAGTTACAACTTAGACAACAATTATACAACAGTTGACTAATACTTTACCTATTTGAACAATCGTCAAGTTTTGATTAAAAATGAATATGTTTTAGGTCCAGAAAAGGTGTGCGCACATGAAAACGCGCTCGCGCGGAAGATAGGGAGGAGTTTTTTTTCTTCTTTTCTTTTTTCATAGAAGCGGCGCGTGATATCCTTCCGCGGGAGTCGAGCAAGGCCCTTTCCCTCCCGACAACACAGAATGAACAAGCGGCATTGCTGCTTAAACCATTTTTTTTCAGGTTCAGCGTTTGGAATTAGCGCATATCCAGAGTAAACTAATCGGCTGGGGGATACTGGGCGTGTATGTTTTTCTCACCGGCTTTCATTGATTTATCCACGGTCTTGTTACTTTGGTTGAACACTGAAGAAATATAATCCGGGGTTGAGTTGTGCGCGGCAATCTAACTAGCAAGCGACTTCTGTGTAGAGTGGTTGGGACAGAATGGAGCTGATAACAATCCTCGAAAAAACTGTCTCTCCAGGTGATTATACAGTTCCATATACTTATCTTTAACATTTGCTATGTGAAGAGTTTAGGCCCAGCAACTTGACATATCTGTATTTGATAACGATAACGAGTGAAAGTTATATCAGAAAAAGGGAGGAGGGAAATGCCTAGCAGTCGGCTAACTAGGCTGCTAATGTTACGGCCTACTCACTCTGCGGATGCGGCTTCTGTGGTGAATTCGCTAACATGCTAACTTTTAGCACTGTTAATAGTTCAATCTGGGCGGCATTGACAGAGCTGCCAGTTGTCAAAATGTATTATCCGTTGAGAAAGTTGTCACCCACATAGTTGGTCATTTTGATGTGATATTTTTACTGGTTTGATACGTATAGTTACCTATCAATTAACTTGGCTAACTAGCCATTCATGTGCAACTAAATCGGCCCTGCCTTGCACGCCCGCTAACTTTAAAGATTACTATCCAAGTACTGTTAACTAGCATGTGCATGGTGTGCCGATGTGAGAAAAAAAATAGAAAAGGCCTGGACTCGATCATGTAAACCTTTATTAGGCCGTATACACTAGCTAGTGAAGTAAACAGTTGTACATTGCCCGTGGTGATGTAACATCTAGAGCGAACTACGTTAGCTTAATAGTTTGATACGAGTTGGTTAGCTCGATGGCTAACTTAATCGTTGGCCTCTAGTAGCTATCCGCTAGTGAGCATAGCATCCCCGGTAGCCAGCGTGTTGCATGACATGGGTCACCTATCTAACTAGTAAGGCTTGATAAATTGGCTATTTAATTTAGCTAGTTAACGAACTAATCTCGCATCAGGAAATGTACACCCACAATTTCCCAAGTAGATTTCCCAATTATCGCAGCAGCAGTGAATGTGATCACTGGTGCGCACTGTACATACTAGCTAATGTTAGCTAAGTAATCGTGGTAGCCTAGCTAGCTAATCGTTCTAGCTAGCTAGGCAATGTAGGAATTGCAGATGCATGCTAACAGAACTTTGCTGCTTCATATTGTAGCTAACTAGCAAGTGCATTAGCTATTCGCATAGTATAACGCTCACATTTTCTCCCTCGCCCCCTCAGATCGAAATGAACTGGAGGCGGCACAGAAGTTTCTGGAGCAGGCGGCAATTGAGAATTTGGTTTGTATAACTACACATTTTATCAGTTAGACGGATAATATATTCCGGTCACATTCAGGTCTGGCGCCAGAAACACAGGGCATGAGCGCATTGAATTGAATTGCCGGCGTTTTCAACTGGGCCCTTCTTCCTCCATCTCAACATTATGGCAGCAGCGTCACACACCTCAGCTTTCGCGAATGAATGGAGACCTAGCATTAACCCACGTTAGCTAGCTAACACACCAGCTACACCATTGTTGGAATCCAGTGCCTTGGCATGATCACTTGGCACTAACAACATTTCGCCAAATTTACGTTTTCAGTGATTTATTTTTATTGTGTATTCATTCAGATTAATTTCACTTGAGCAGTATAACCCCGGCATCGAAAAACGAGTACACTGATGATAGCAGGGCGGATTACCCTGTTTTGATATGGACACATGTGGCTAACATGTTGTAATCTTATAGCTGCATTTGATTCAGTATGCTATTCATGTAACTAATAGTTAACCGGAAAGCTGCCTGATAGGCTTTTACTAGTGAGCAAGAGCACTCCTCCCCCTGACAGATGTCCATTGCATTTTTGGAGTAGAAAACGAAAGAGGGTGTAGCTAGCTGGTTAGAGAAGAGGAAGTAAGGCGTGATCAAGGCATCTGTCATTGAACTACATTTTTGCATAGCTATTTAGCTTTGAAATATGAGTCTGCTTGTGTGTATGCTATGATAACTATTTTGGTCAGTGAAAAAAAAAAAGCTAGTTTATGCAAGGTGTACATCTGCCACTTAACCTTTCTCGTGCTAGACTATTGTGCAATATATACAAGTTATATATTCTGCAGGGTAGGCAAAAGCTAAACTTGGATTGTGTAATCTCTTGTTTTATTTGACCACACTTCCTTATGTAGCTTTTTTCAAGTCAAAATAATATAAATATATTTTACATTTTAGTTATTTAGCAGACATACAGGAGCAGTTAGGGTTACGTGCCTTGCTCAAATGGCACATTGGTAGATGTTTATTATTTTTTTATTACCTAGTTGCCTCAGGGAATCGAACCAGCAAACTTTTGGTTACTGGCCCAACACTCTTAACTGCAAGGCACCATGGCTTTGTTTGCTGGGCTGTGCAGCTCTGTTAATGATCAGTCACATAATTGGCTAGGCAGATGAAAAACTATTAAGGGAGTTTGACCCAAATCAGTAGTCAGAAGATGTCATGGTACATGTGTTGCTAAATGGCCTTCTTTTGTGGTGCCCTCCTGTCCTTCATTATCATTAAAGACCGCATTATGATTAAACCCTATGTCTTTTAATCCATCAGCTAAAGGGACATAGAGATTTCTTCTCCTACTCTAAGTATTTGGACATACATTTTTAATCTCCAGAAAGCCTAGATAGTGACACCAAGCTAAACACTTGATACCTCATAGGCCCCACTAATGGGATGATCTGGAATAGGTGTCACATATGAACTCTTACAGCTAAAATTGGTCACAAAGCAGAGTATACAGTTACTAATGGAAAGTATTCAGACCCCTTGACTTTTTCACATTGTTATAGCTTTGTTTTTCTCGCTCAGCAATTTACATACAATACTCCATAATGACGAAGCAAAAACAGATTTCTAGATATTTTTGCTAATTTATATTTAAAAAAAACTGAAATCACATATGTAAGTATTCAGACCCTTTACTCAGTACTTTGTTAAAGCACCTTTAGCAGCGATTACAGCTTCAAGTCTTCTTGGGTATGACGCGACAAGCTTGGCGCACCTGTATTTGGGGAGTTTCTCCCATTCTTCTCTGCAGATCCTCTCAAGCTCTGCCAGGTTGGATGGGGAGCGTTGCTGCACAGCTATTTCCAGGTCTCTCCAGAGATGTTCGATCAGGTTCAAGTCTGGGCTCTGTCTGGGCCACACAAGGACATTCAGAAACTTGTCCCAAAGCCACTCCTGCGTTGTCTTGGCTGTGTGCTTATGGTAGTTGTCCTGTTGGAAGGTGAACCTTAGCCCCAGTTTGAGCTCCTGAGTGCTCTGGAGCAGGTTTTCATCAAGGATCTCACTGTACTTTACTCCGTTCATCTTTCCCTCGATCCTGACTAGTCTCCCAGTCCCTGCTGCTGCAAAACATCCCCACAGCATGATGCTGCCACCAACATGCTTCACTGTAGGGATGTTGCCCGCTTTCCTCCAGATGTGAGGCTTGGCATTCAGGCCAAAGAGTTGAATCTTGGTTTCATCAGACTAGAGAATCTTGTTTCTCATGGTCTTAAAGTCCTTTGGGTGCCTTTTGGCAAACTCCAAGCGGGCTGTCATGTGCATTTGACTGAGGAGTGGCTTCCGTCTGGTCACTACCATAAAGGCCTGATTGGTGGAGTGCTGCAGAGATGATTGTCCTTCTGGAAGGTTCTCCCATCTACACAGAGGAACTCTAGAGCTCATCAGAGTGACCATCGGGTTCTTCGTCACCTCCCTGACCAAGGCCCTTCTCCCGCGATTGCTCAGTTTAGCCGGGCGGCCAGCTCTAGGAAGAGTCTTGGTGGTTCCAAACTTCTTCCGTTTTACGATTGATGGAGGCTATTGTGTTCTTGGGGACCGTCAATGCTGCCGACATTTTTTGGTACACTTCCCCAGATCTGTTCCTCGACACAATCCTGTCTGAGCTCTATGGACTATTCCTTTGACCTCATGGCTTGGTTTTTGTACTGACATGCACTGTCAACTGTGGGACCTTATATAGACAGGTGTGTGCCTTTCCAAATCATGTCCAATCAAAATAATTTACCACAGGTGGTCTCCAATCAAGTTGTAGAAACATCTCAAGGATGAACAATGGAAACAGGATATGCACCTGAGCTCAATTTTGAGTCTTGTAGCAAAGGGTCTGAATACTTATGTACATAAGGTATTTCTGTTTATTTTTAAATTTGCAAAAATGTCTAAACCTGTTTTCAGTTTGTCATTATGGGGTATTGCTAAGGATATCTTTTTAATCCATTTTAGAATAAGGCTGTAATGTAAGAAAAAGTCAAGTGGTCTGAATACTCTCCAAAGGCACTGTGTATGTAAAACAGAGACCTAAACAACTTACCAGGACCTGAATGAATTTAGCAGTTTGTTGTTTTGGTTACACAAACAAACGCATTACAGATCTGATTTAAAACAACCACACATGGATCAAAAGAGATTTGTGGAGCCCGCTGCTGCCACTCACTGACTGCAGCATGAATGGAATTTAGTGTCAATTGTTTTGCTGTTGCATACAAACCTGCTCCGTCATGTCTTTTGATTGATTACTAGCCTCCTACATCCTTCAGTTGCTGAATGTAACTGTTGAACACTGTTCAGAATCACTGCAGTGAAATCTTACTCATGCCTAGGACTGGTGATGACACATTTTTTTTCTTACCAGTGTTTTACTAAACCACTACCATCTTATGGCCTGATTTTGTAAAAATACATTTTAAAAACTCTCCCCACCCACTCTCCCTTTCTCCAGCCCACGTTCCTGGTGGAGCTCTCCAAGGTGCTCGCCAACCCTGGCAACACCCAGGTGGCTCGCGTGGCCGCAGGGCTGCAGGTGAAGAACTCACTCACCTCCAAAGACCCGGACGTAAAGACACGCTACCAGCAGAGATGGCTTGCCATCGACGCCAACGCCCGGAGGGAGATCAAGAACTTTGTAAGGAGAAACTCCTCTTCTACCTCTTAGTTCAGATTTATTTATACTTTCTTTTTATACTTTGGTTTTTATGTGGTCTCCTGGCCCCCCACCCATCCCCTCCCCTGGGATTGAAGTGTATTAAAGCCTCTTATGGCTTTGTTAAGTGACAGTGTGGGTTACACAGGGACAATCATTTCATTCAAATATCCCCTGGGGGAAAAGAGGACCCAGGTGCTAAAGTTGATTACTCTTTGACCCCCCCCCCCCCCCCCCCCAAAAGATAATTTAACTGAAGAGACCTACCCAGCCAAATGACTTATTTGACTTAAGCCCTTGGCTCCTATAAGAACCAATGTCCTCTGTCTCACTTGGCTTCACCCAGCCAAATGCACCAGTTGATTCACCTCTAAACCCCCCCTCCTTTCACTCCCCTCCAGGTTCTGCAGACCCTGGGCACGGAGACGTACCGGCCCAGCTCGGCCTCCCAGTGCGTGGCTGGCATCGCCTGCGCAGAGATCCCCGTCACCCAGTGGCCCGAGCTCATTCCCCAGCTGGTGGCCAACGTGACGGACCCCAGCAGCACTGAGCACATGAAGGAGTCCACCCTGGAGGCCATTGGATACATCTGCCAGGACATAGTGAGTGCCCCTGGCACACACACTTGCGCACATGAGGATACAGTGGTTATAACCTCAATCTATCTACTGTAATATGAAACTTGTGACGTTGTGTCCTCAATTGCACAAAGACAAGATTCCAAAATCGAACCTAGACTAAATTGGTTTCTTTGTTTTTCAGTGCATGTTTCGCTGCAGAGCAGACTTAACTTCCATGAACAACTGTCTTCTCTCCTCCCCTGTACTGTAGGACCCTGAGCAGCTGCAGGACAACGCCAACCAGATCCTGACAGCCATCATCCAGGGCATGAGGAAGGAGGAGCCCAGCAACAACGTCAAGCTGGCTGCCACCAACGCGCTGCTCAACTCACTGGAGTTCACCAAAGCCAACTTCGACAAAGAGGTATGTTTGTGTCTCCTGCCCCGCCCTGCCTGTGTCCCACTATATTAGTGTTTAAGTTCCTCCTTTGCTGCATGATGTGACCCCAAAAATGTGACCCCACAAATCTCAGCTTGTTTATAGACTTAAGTATCTGGTCTGTGATGAGAAACCGTGCACCACGCTGAACGTGTGATGGACAACCCCTACCACAATATCTGAGACCTGCACACAAGGTTGGGTTTTGAATGCTTTGTCTATGGGCCTGTCATAACAGTGAATGGGTCTGTGTTTTCCAGACGGAGAGACACTTTATAATGCAAGTCGTCTGTGAGGCCACACAGTGCCCAGACACCAGAGTGAGTATCGTGAGTTTCTCTTTTCTATTTAAAACCTTTTTTGGCACATTTATTCCATGCTTTCAGCCAATAATCATATTCTTAACCAATGTTGGTGAAATGCAATGTCTGTCTCCCACAGGTACGAGTGGCTGCCTTACAGAACTTGGTGAAGATAATGTCTTTGTATTATCAGTACATGGAAACGTATATGGGCCCGGCACTGTTTGCGGTAAGCACGCCCATGCAGCAACTTGGTCTTTCTCTGTGGTCTTTAGATGTGCTTCTATTTCTTTCGGAAGAACTTAAGGCAGAACTCCAAACAAGGTCTTGGACTTTATCAGTTACTGATATTGTAGCGTCGCTTGTTGACCACTTGTCTGGTCTGTGACGAGAAATAATGCACCACGCTGTAAAGCCTGATGTGTAACTCCTACGACAATATCTGAGACCTGCATGGACACCAAGGCCAGTAGTCTGTATCAAGGACGCTCCTTTAAAATGAACATCCTGACCCCCCCCCCCCCTTGGTCTCTGTCCTCCCCCGAACAGATCACAATAGAAGCCATGAAAAGTGACATTGATGAAGTTGCCTTACAAGGAATCGAGTTCTGGTCGAACGTGTGCGACGAGGAGATGGATTTGGCCATTGAAGCGACTGAGGTGAGCCCCCCCCACCCCACACACACTTTCAAACGTGTTTTAACTCGATTAACTAAACACAAGGCAACACTGCAGCCAACGAATGTAAATGTACACATGTTTTATATATTATAACACCAGAAAGGGTCGCCGTGTTGCTGAGTGACGATATAGCTCACCTGTCTGGTCTGTGATGAGAAATCATGCACCACGCTGAACGCCTGATGGATAACCCCTACCACTATCTGAGACCTTGACCTACCTTGTTATTTTGTTATCACACCATTAGTCAGCCATTAAGCTGACACCCTTACCTCGAGGGAGTTTATTTTA
Source organism: Salmo trutta (assembly GCF_901001165.1). NCBI lineage: Eukaryota > Metazoa > Chordata > Actinopteri > Salmoniformes > Salmonidae > Salmo > Salmo trutta. Next base: position 46,052,880 of record NC_042957.1, read on the forward strand.
GACGCAAAATGCATACAATGGAGAGTTGCACAACAACCAAAAGGCAAATATTCCTCTTAAATTTGGTACATATCTCTCTCTCCCCAGGCATCGGAGCAGGGCCGGCCCCCGGAGCACACCAGCAAGTTCTATGCCAAAGGAGCCTTGCAATACCTGGTGCCCATCCTCACCCAGACACTCACCAAGCAGGTACCCAAGAGACGCGCCCGCGCCAGTCATTTTACACCTCGTTATCCTCTTCGTTACACATTAGGGCACAGATTTGATAGACACAATTCAAGTGAAGCGTCTGTACACACCACACATTTGTCTGCAGTTTTTAGTGTTTAACACAAGGCAAGATTCCTTTCAGTTCACAGCCCAGCCTAGCTAACACGGTCCACACACAATTCTAAGTGAAACAATGTTAATAATGAGGTTGGCGGAGGGAGAAATCAACCAAACAGATTTGGATTAATGTGAAGCATGTGAAAAATGCCAGCCACAGGGTGTTGAAACTTTACCCGGACAGGGTAAGCCAGCCAGTGGAAGTGAAGGCATCCCCACCCAGTTTGTCCTTGGAGACCAGGGCAGCGGTGGTGACTCTACATGATTTAATGTCAGCCAGAGACACTAAAACGTCCATCCATAATACCTTTATAACCTAGAATGATCCTGTAGAGTGAGACAGAAACTGATTGATAAGGATATGGGTGAATCATTTGCTGGTATTAAAATCTCTGTACAACACTAATGCCTTTAGCTGGCAGAATCCTTAATCTTGGGAAGACCTGTCTGGTCTGTGATGAGAATTCATGCACCACGTTGAACATGTGATGGATAACCCCTACCACAATATGAGACCTGCAGACGTGTATTTTTAATTTAACCTTTATTTAACAAGGCAAGTCAGTTGAGAACAAATTCCTATTTACAATGACGGCCTACACTGGCCAAAGCCGGACGACGCTGGGCCAATTGTGCTATGGGACTCCCAATCGTGGCCGTTTGTGATACAGCCTGGATTTGAACCAAGGTGTCTGTAGTGGCGCGTCTAGCACTGAGATGCAGTGCCTTAGACCGCTGCGCCACTCGGGAGCCCGTATTGGGGGGGGGGGGGGGGGCTCCTCACCCATCCAGGCGCCACCATTTTGTGTCTAATACCACAGATACAAAATAGTTGATAGTCCCCCAGGAAGACTCTGTTCTACTGCTACCACCCATTCTATAATAAGTACAAGTGTACCAAGTGAAGTCTAGCAGGGAGGTGTGAAGATTTCTCTACGTGCCACCCCAGTCTATCTATTAGGGGCTTTAATGAGACACTCTGTACTTGTCTAGCTGAATTTGTGTGTCCCATTTGGTCTGTCCTTTGTGTTGATATCTGTTATTTTGTGTGTCCTTTTGTGCAGAATGTCCATGTTGATATGCTATAGGTACCTGTTCATGTAAATGTATGCCTTTTCCTTTGGGTCTCCTTCCCCTCTACACAATCGGGTCATCTCTCCCGGCATACCTTTTTATGCAAATGTCTTTCCTCTCACCTCTCCTAAGTCCAGTATAGATTCCTTTTCATACTTCTCCTTCCCTCTTCCCCCCTTCTATTTTCCTCTGTCAATAGACATTGGTTTTATCCCTCCTTTTCTCAATGTCATAACGCTTCATGTAAATGTGTCTCCTCTCATTCACCCCTCTCGCTTCCTCCTCAGGACGAGAACGACGACGATGACGACTGGAACCCGTGCAAGGCGGCGGGCGTGTGCCTGATGCTGCTGGCCACGTGCTGCGAGGACGACGTGGTGCCTCACGTGCTGCCCTTCATCAAGGAGCACATCAAGCACCCCGACTGGCGCTACCGCGACGCCTCGGTCATGGCCTTCGGCTCCATCCTGGAGGGGCCCGAGCTCAACCAGCTCAAACCCCTCGTCATTCAGGTGACTAACTTCACCAAATCTAGACATGAAGACATATTCAACGTGCTTGTAAGCTATTCTTGTAACGGTTTCGCTCAATTCATTCTAATTAACCTAATAATTATGACACACCCCTCACTATTGCCATTGGTTGCACTAATTGTAGTCTTTGTCTACATAACCTGGTTCAAGCATTCAAGACATTACCCTGAAGAAGGCACAGTGATGCCAAAATGTTGGTTTACCCAATAAATGACTGGGTGTTTTATATATCTAATATAGTGTGCGACTATTTTAATATCTTAGTTTATTCGTCATTAGTCAGCACCTCTACACAAAATAATTTTCTCTGGGTGTGCGCCAGGTCATGCTTTTTATTAGACATGAAGACAGGCCATAAACGGATCACCACCATATTATGATCTCAACCAGCAGCTAACATATCAGATAGAAGAGGAGTCTTGACCATCTGTTAGGAAATTCTTGGCATAGTAGGGATGGGATGTTTGGCTCTTTTGACTGACTCGGGATCTTGTCGACTCGTTCGACTCCTTTTGTTCATTTGAGTCAGTAATGCCCAGAGCACGCAGGACCCCCCCCCCCCGACTGGTTAACGATGAACTGAAAACTCAAGTCATGATTCCACAAGCCTCTTGTTCACATCTGGAGCTGTCATTTGTGATTGAGACATGTGAAACTGTGATTTTAAACAATGTACGTTTGTTGATTGCTAGGCACACAAATAAGATTATTTCTTTATTCATTTGAAACGAGGTAAGGTTGTGTCTCCAACCGGACGAGATTATGAACGACTCTTGGTGGAATGCAATCCTTAAATGTCTCCCGTTAGGGTGACGAGCACAATGTTCAAACTGCAGCCCCCAGAAAGAATAGTTCTAGAGTTTCAGTTTGTTGAGCAGAAGCTCTGGTTCAAAAGAAGAAAAAAAAAAACAAGCGTCGTCAATGACATTCAATAATCAATTAATTGCAGTCATTCTTGCACCATGCGATCAATTATCAGTTGTAAACATGTATTTTTCTTCTCGATGCTTATGATCTATTTCCCTGTGCGCGTATGACCGATGGTTGGTGGTTGGAGCACGTCTCTGGATCCGCTGAGCCGGAGAAGCGTGTATTGATCCTGCTGTAGGTAGGACTCGCTGCGGCCAGTACAAGCGGGTCAAAACGAAAGAATAAAGTGAACCAGTCACTCGGGGGGGAAAAAATCATGCGTCTCGAGTCAGTAAAAAGAGTTGTTTAAAAAGAACGAATCGTTCGCGAACTGCACATCGCTAAGGCATGGCCCAACCAGCTCAAACCCCTTGTCATGCAGGCCACACCAGCTACCTCTGTATAATGATACCTACTTACTGATACTACCCATTTTCCCAAGGGGAAGTTTCAGTGGAGTTTCACAGCAGCATAGACTAACATGCATACTAACAATCCACCGTCTGATGGGTGTGTCGAGCAAGGAAGAGAATTGCTTGTGGCCAAGTAATGTATCTGTTGTAAAGGTCATTATCTCTAGGCTGCAAGCATTTCTCAGTTTCCTTGTGTTGCACGCCCATTGGATAATGCATTGTCTTTTCTGTGTGGTGTTAAACTCTCTTATGGTTAATAATGAAGCTATGTGCAAGTTTCAGTTAATCTTTAGATGAACCACAATCTACCCTAAGTTGTTGCCAGGGTGATTGGGTATTTACAGACTTGTTCATTCACAAGCAGGGTGGACTGGAGAGGCTGTTGAGGAGGCGGTATCAGCTGAACCACCATGTTCTTTCGTGGCTGTGTGTATGGCTGCGTCTCAAATGGCTCCCTATTTGGTGCACTACTTTCTACCGGGACACAAGTAATGCGTTATGTAGGGAATAGGGTGCCATTTTGGATACAGACTATGGCCCAATCCTTGACCCCCAGCCCTACTGAACTGTGAACTGAAGTGGGTGCTTGTCTCAGAGTGAGCTAGTGATAAGCTTGTGTAAGTGTCCATAATCAGAGAGGGAACCTGTCATTCACTAGGCACCAAATTCAAAAGAACTGACACGGGACTACCTGACGTTATATAAAATCTTGTTTCCGTTGTAAACCGTGAATCTAATAAGGCAGTATAAAACCTTGTATCTGGTCGGTGATGAAAAAGATTTTACTCAAAACCCTTGACAACCCTGATGTTTAAATCGGATTTATCTGAGACCTGCACAGACAGGTTCAGTAAAGCTGGATTTAGACATACTCTGTAGTAGTTATGGGGGGGAATTGACAGTTACACATCGGAATGTTGTTTTTGATAACTCGTATTGTTTTGACGATATTGCCATATTTTTTGGGGGGGCTAGTTGGCAGTTCCTGCACCAAAACTCCTGTGTTTTTCCTTCATAGCTTGTTCATCTTTTTATGTAGGAAGCCAATTTGTTGTCATCACTTTTATTTCCATGACTGAAACTCATTTTCTCGTGGCTCTCTTGTCCATCTGCAGCAGACATATGTTCAACAATGTGTTTGGAACATCGAATCGCAATAAAATCACTATCAAATCGCAATACATTTAGAATCGTAGTACATAACATATCGTGAGGTCCCTGGCAATTCCCAGCCCTACTCTGTAGAGGCTCTGTGACAATCCCTGGTGGCCCCTTTCCCTGTTTGTCATATTTGACAGATGCTACTGTTGTAAAATCTTGTCCACTGCCCTCCCTCTCCTTCCAGCCCATGCCTCTCTCGCTACACCTGAATACTATTATATTAACAGTACCTTCCTTTCTCCGCCATCCATGCCGGTCTGTTTACTCTTGAACCCTGGTTAACAGTACTTAATAATGAATAAATGATCATTTATTACATTTCTATAGCGCTTTTCATAGAATCTCAACGCTCTTAAATGAGGAGACTTCATGTGTCGCCCCCCCCCCCCTGCTCATTGACACTACCGGGGTTAATGACCAGTCTGCTGTTGTTTCTCCCCTCCCAGGCAATGCCCACGCTGATTGAGCTGATGAAGGACCCCAGTGTTGTGGTGAGGGACACCACTGCCTGGACGGTGGGCAGGATCTGTGAGCTGCTGCCGGAGGCGGCCATCAACGAGGTGTACCTGGCCCCTCTGCTGCAGTGCCTCATCGAGGGCCTGGGGGCCGAGCCACGCGTCGCATCCAACGTCTGCTGGGTGAGACACAAGCTAGACCCGCTTTTTGATTTGATTCATTTTACCATTTTTAAAAACGCAATTCGACAACACGTGGATACAATGCATTTAAAATTGAGGAGAACGGCAAACGTTCAACGGCTTATTTCCATTGTGGGCCTCCACCACACATGCAGCAGTAGTACTTTGTTAATCCCACAGATAAGAATTATCACCACAAGCATCAACAATATACTGCACAGTACAAAGCCACTTGCTCATTTACAATTGATGCCTTAGATCTGTCCACCACACTCGAGTGAAATATGTTGCATCAAAGTATCTGTAGTTGAGAGAGAACTGCCAGGTCTGTGGCGGGAGATCATGCACCATGCTGAATATGTGGTGGATAACCCCTAACCACAGTATCTGAGACCTGTTAAAGACATTTATTTATTTTTAGGACCAAAAATAATGATTCATGGTTTTCATATGAATCCCCTCAACTTCTCCCTCCCTCCCATCCCTTTCCCGCCCTCCCTCCCTCCCTCAGGCCTTCTCCAGCCTGGCGGAAGCTGCTTACGAAGCCACAGATGCAGCGGAGGACCAGGAGGAGCCTGCCACCTACTGCCTCTCCTCCTCCTTCGAACTCATCGTCCAGAAACTCCTAGAAACTACAGACAGGTAGGCAGGACTGTCCAGAAACGGTAGACTGGTAAGCAGGACAGGGGGATGGAACGTCACCTTCTATTGTCAGGACTGTAGAGGTTTAGAAACCTCAACTTTGCTAGTCAAACTAGACATTTTGTCTGGAGGATTTCTAGAGTTAGCTGGAGACTAACTCTGGTATGTGATGAGAAATCATGCACCACGCTGAACATGTGATGGATAACCACTACCACAATATCTGAGGCCTTCAACGACAAAAATGCATTTGGAGATGTAGAATGGTGCTAAAATCCACTTCCTCAGGAAATCCTTTCAAGCCCTTAGCTGTACATACCCTTTTGAAGGCTGTGAGTCTCTTATCCAGTCTCGTCGTCCTAAATCGATCAGGTTTATGTATTTAAATGCACCAAATTATTTGCTAACAATTGCACACCTTTCTGTATAATATAAAATGCAAGTAATTTTGTTTTCCTGCTGCATAGTAATGATTTGAAGTGAAATAAATCAATGTTCTCCCTCTTTGTTCATCAGGCCGGATGGTCACCAGAACAACTTGCGCAGCGCGGCCTACGAGGCCCTGATGGAGATTGTGAAGAACAGCGCCAAGGACTGCTACCCAGCCGTGCAGAAGACCACCCTGGTCATCATGGAGCGCCTGCAGCAGGTCCTGCAGATGGAGGTGGGTCCCAACAGAGATGAGGCATGGGAGAGAGCGATGGATTGGGGGCTGGGGGGGCAAAAAAGGGGGTAACCTTTTTGGTCTGTGATGAGAAATCATGTACTCACTACTCTGAAAAGCTCTGATGTTTACTTAAGGATTTATCTGAGACCTACTTTCAATTATTAGACATTTTGCTTGGAGTCTTCTCTGTATTGAATAAACTCCCATTGAAGGAACTGTTGATTTCATGTGCTCTCTCTCTGTCTCTCTCTCTCTCCTCAGTCTCACATCCAGAGCACATCGGACAGAATTCAGTTCAACGACCTCCAGTCTCTACTGTGTGCCACCCTGCAGGTGAGACGAGCTGACTTTATTCAGTTTGACCCTCAAACTATTTCAACCTCCCCAAACTAGAGGTAGAAGAAGAATACCTAGGGGGTTCCATGAATATATTTAGCTGTCTTGAGTATTTTTAAAGCCTTAGGAAAAAAAGTGATACACATTTTTAGTACCCGTCTGATCTGTGACGAGAGATTGTGTACTGAAAACCCTGACGACACTAATAGGAAGAATCTGAGATCTGCACAGACATGATCTAAAATGTACTAGGAAAGGAGAAGGCTTTATGAGGAAAGGTACCGTAGACGGCCACCCAGCAAGGAAACAACTTCTGGGTTGGAGTTCTCCTCTTTCCCGCATCTCCTTATAGTAGCTAAACAATGTTCAAGTTAGCCTGTGCTATGTTAGGTTAACCCTTTCCCTCCCCACTTCTCTATAGAATGTGCTGAGGAAGGTGCAGCACCAGGACGCGCTGCAGATCTCAGACGTGGTGATGGCCTCCCTGCTCAGAATGTTCCAGAACACCGCCGGCTCCGGGGGCGTACAGGAGGATGCGCTCATGGCCGTCTCAACCTTGGTGGAAGGTGAGCCATTTAAAACAGTCACACTGTGGTAGATGGGTACATTTTTAAAGTGTTTAAAAATAATATGTTTTAGGTCACACACATCGTTTTCTACTCACACCCTCCACCCACTTAGTAGGATGAATTATGTTTATGTGAATCTAAGCGGTTAAACCTCGTATCTGGTCTGTGATGAGAAATCTTGTACTCAAAACCCCAATGTTTAATAGGATTTATCTAAGACCTGTTTCCAGCCGCTTGGTCAATGTGAAACTGATTTCCACGCTTCTTACAGTATGTAAATGGTGTGTTGCATGTCCAGTGTCGCATACCTCACTGAGCATTTTTACATGCACACCAAAAATTCAGTGTTATGGCAATGGGCAGAGTATGGAATTAGTCATGTAAACATGTTACTCTGCTTATCTTAATTGCTGTAAGGTCACAATCAAAGTAAACATAAGCCAATTAAAACAGCTCTGAAAACCACGTATCTTTCGAAAGATTAGGATGTATATAAACGGCTTAATCGGTGTTCCAGCGGCGTATTCGATCGGTGCATATGCTAGCACCAGCAACTCAAGCCTCCATCTTATGCGCGAGTGAAGTGAGTTTGGGCCAACTGAAAGTATGAATCTTAGAAATAGTTTTCACATACCAACTTTATATGTCTGAACTCAGAATCAAATGGGCTTCCCAAAAATGACATGGTCGCTATGGTAACGTTGATTTTGATTGAAGAATTTCTGCATTTATCAAAGTGCTAACCAGGTAGACTGATTTTATATATGTCCATATAAACAGGATTATTAGGGAAATTGTTGTTTTTGCAAAGCATGTAAACATTTAAATCGAATTGTCATATTTAATTTTGACTTCACAATATTTGTGTGCATGTAACTATATTCAATGTTGTTCTGTGATGTCTTCTATGTGTCTTCCTCAGTTTTGGGTGCTGACTTTCAGAAATACATGGATGCCTTTAAACCCTTCCTGGGAATTGGACTGAAGAATTATGCAGAATATCAAGTGGGTTCTGTGATTTCTCAAGGATTATAATCATATTAATCTCGTGAAGTAAAAAAATATATATATTTCTCCCTTCCACTGACGCCTGTTCCTCTCGCTGCTCTGAGCTGTGGCAACTGGGATTTTAGGTGGTCACAGAGTAAAGCAGGGTCTATTTCACCCAGTGTTCATGAGGTAGCAGGGCTGCCATTATCTACACTGGACTTTGCGGGACCCCACACTTGAAATGCACTGATTTAGTAGCTAAGTACCTTCTAGTAATGCTTGCTGTGAGAGTCAACACTCAATTATCTGACCTAGCTTCACTACTCGCCCTCCCTCCCTCCCTTGTCAGGTCTGTCTGGCCGCGGTGGGCCTGGTGTGTGACCTGTGCCGAGCCCTGATGTCCAACATCCTGCCTTACTGCGACGAGATCATGCAGCTCCTGCTGGAGAACCTGGGGGTGAGTTGTACTTTACTTTCTGCCATCTGTGTTGGTAATGACATGGCTACCATTTGTCAATACTGGAATGTGCAGGACCATACATTTTGAGTCTTATTGCAGATTTACAGCCTCTGTTTTGTTGATCGGTTACTGTGTAGAAGCGTGTAAATGCCTTTGCGTCAAGCTGACCGTAGACACCAACAACAACAAAAAATTATCGGGAAGAAAGGGGTTATGATTCCAGCTGTCTTTGTTCATATGGGTTAGGTTAAGTCTTGTAGATACTCATGCAGTTTTTCACCAGTACTGACTAAAGGCGTGTATGTCGCCCCTGCAGAATGAGAATGTGCACCGGTCAGTGAAGCCCCAGATCCTGTCAGCATTCGGAGACATTGCCCTGGCCATCGGAGGGGAGTTCAAGAAGTACCTGGAGATCGTCCTGGACACGCTGCAGCAGGCGTCGCAGGCACAAGTCGACAAGGTAGAACAGATGGACACGCACTGTACCACATTGGCATCCCCATTTTTCGTTTGACCCTGACGCCTGTTCCTCTCACTGCTCTGAGCTGTGGCAGCTGGGATTTTAGGTGGTCACAGAGTAACGCAGGGTCTATTTCACCCAGTGTTCATGAGGTAGCAGGGCTGCCATTATCTACACTGGACTTTGCGGGACCCCACAAGTTTCTTCCCTGAGCATTTGTGTTGAACCTTGTTAAGCTTGCCTCTTCCAGAGTTTGTTAGGGATATTAGTATTATAGTGGTCAATAGATAACAATGACAGTTGCCCTCCTTGACGCTGTGTGTCCTCCGTCCCTCTAACCTGCTGTGTGTGTTGGTTCCTTCCCCCGGCAGACGGACTATGACATGGTGGACTATCTGAACGAGCTGCGAGAAGGCTGTCTGGAGGCCTACACTGGCATCATCCAGGGCCTGAAGGGAGACCAGGAGAACGTGCACCGTGAGTCCGCCATCCTCCCACTGTCATAACTAATCTACAGCTTTTGTGGCTCTAGTATTTTGCTGTTTTGCCGACTATGTTATTGATATTGTGTCTTGAGATGCCAAATGTATGATTTTCCTGCACTAGTGTTTACAGTAGAGACTGAGGAGTTCTTCCACTGACGCCTGTTCCTCTCGCTGCTCTGAGCTGTGGCAGCTGGGATTTTAGGTGGTCACAGAGTAACATAGGGTCTCTTTCACCCAGTGTTCATGAGGTAGCAGGGCTGCCATTGTCTACACTGGACTTTGCGGGACCCAACACTTGCACATTGTGGCACACTGAGAAGTCAGAAAATCGGCAAATGCCACTTCCTAACACGCACCCTTAATCACCTCTTCGTCAGAATTATGGCAACTTTGAGTGAATACTGGGCATCTGTCACCTCTGTCTTAATTCTCATGATTGCGCTGAACATTGTCTTCGTTGCATCGTTCTGTCCTACCTGTAGCTGACGTGATGCTGGTGCAGCCCAGAGTGGAGTTCATCCTGTCCTTCATCCATCACATCGCTGAAGACGAGGACCACTCTGACGGCGTGGTGGCAAACGCCGCTGGACTTATAGGGTAAGGCAACTAGGATCATCTCGGTGGTAGTGAGGCTTGCTTTGTGGATCGCAATAATACTGAAGATGCTTTTGGTATAACATAGCGTAAAAATGTTAGGGGCAGCTTGGGCTAAGATGCATGGAGGAGGGCAGGTGATCTCAAGGCATGAAAGACACTTCATAATGAATTCTGATTATAATTTTTTATATATTTTTGTTGATCTAAGGAAAACCTGTCTGGTCTGTGAGATCTTGTACTCAAAACCCTGATGTTTAATAGCGTTTATCTGAAACCTGCACAGACACAGTCAGTAAGAGACTTGAAAAGGAGTTGTTTGAGGTAGCAGGCCTCTGATCAAGTCGCTGGAAACACGACTTCGATCTAATGTAAAACTGGTTCCTCCGCTTCTCTTTGCAGTATGTAACTAGTGTTGTTCCTGCGACGTGCTTAGTTAACCCTTTCCCTCCCCTGTGACGTAAAATGTACTGCATGTGGTCCGACTCTCCCTTTTTCCTCTCCTCAGAGACCTGTGCACGGCCTTTGGGAAGGACGTGATGAAGCTGGTGGAGCTGCGGCCCCTCATCAACGACCTGCTGACGGAGGGCCGGAGGTCCAAGACCACCAAGACCAAGACGCTGGCCACATGGGCCACCAAGGAGCTGCGCAAGCTCAAGAGCCAGGCCTGGTGAGTTACTGACCTAATGCCCTACTGACTGAATTTCACCCCTACAGCACCTCTAGGGTGTCACAAAACTGCAAGGGAATAGCTAGGGATAAAAAATAAAACGGTGTACAGTTTAAAAGTTAATGTTGCATTGGGAAATACTTATTCAGGAAGTGCTAGTCTTGTCCATTTTTTATTTCATTATGGCGATGGTGTGAAATTGTAACCATTAGTGATTTCATGAAAGAGCATTTATAGAGCGTGTAACTTGGTGACCAATTCTGATATCTATAAAGTCACCAGAATTTCACTGGAGAAGCCTAATGAGGGATCACTCTATGTGCATGGAGCACGTGAACACAGGACTTTGGCTCCTTCAGCTAATAAGCTTTTCTTCCTCTTTTCCCCTCTACAGATTTCATGCTGTTTGGGGATAAGATGGACAACAATGAAAACGCCCCACTGGAATTTCTTCTGTCTTTTGCGTCGTGTCCGAGTTAAAGCAGAAGTGAAGCGTGCGCTGAGATGAGTGTCTGAGAATGTGTGAGTGAGAGCGAGAGTGAGCGAGGATCGACGTCACACCACCTTCTGAGTACAATTCCAGCAGTTGCCGGCAGACCAGCAGCGCCCCACCCCTGAACCCCCACCACCACTTCCTTAGCCACCCCCCGCCACCCTCTTCTTCTTCGGCCTCCTGTGGACTGATTCTGACTTGACAAGGACTCCACACAAAAACGTGGATCGCTGTAGCCGGCTAGTTCTAGAACTCTTCTGAAAAAAACGAATATTAGTCTACAACAGGATCACCAGAGCAGAGAAATAAAACTGCCAAAATGTGGTTTCTTTTGAGGGAAAATACAAACAAAACATGCTACGAATGAACGCGACTATTTTGCTCTTTGACCGATCTGTGGAAGACTTCCTTTTTCCCCTTGTCATTTTTTGGGGGGTTCCTTCAAGCACTATATGGTTGTGGACTTGGTCAATTTTACGCAAACGTGAACTGAACCGGAATCTTAAAAATACAAACTTTTGGGGTGTTAGAAATGCGCCTAAAGGATCACTGCTGGAGTTGAAGGAAGATGAAACGAGGGGGACGAGCAGGCGGTCTCCACCCCCCTCGTCTCCTACTTCTAGCCTCTCTGATATCCCCCAGCCTGCCCCTGCACGGAGCCCCCACAGCGATGCAGGGGTGGAGCTAGCTGACCAGCCTGGATGATGAAGTGTGTGTCTGTGAGGGAAGGGATTCACTGTCTCTACCCCCCCCCGGTTATTTCAAATAAATAATAAAGCTTGACGCAAATTCAGTAAGATATATTTCTGATGCTGTTTGGGAGAGGGCAGTGGGGGCTCGGTAGATTACTTACTGGCAGCACCCTGAGTGAATTGGCAAGAAGGTGTTTATTTCCTGCAAGAGAATCACTGACAAATGTTCACCTTTTTATTTTATTTTAATGGCATCAGTTGTTTCTCTTCATCTTCAGTGTGGGCTTCTAGATAAACAGACCCTTTCTTGCCAGCCCTGTTAACAAGAATTGGTGAGGATTTATGCGTTGAGTGCATCAGGATCAATCAAGGCTAGGGGAACACTTCCAAAATAACTACATTTGACATGTAACACTTTGACATCTTCTTAGTGTTAAGATGAGCAAGGAGTAGAAAACGAGTGCCAAATTTAGACTACTCGTCATAGGGTAAAATACAACAAGCAAACACACACTTGCCTACAGCATGTAGTTCAGAAAGAAATCTATTGAACTACATGAACTAGTGAATTGGGCTTGTTTCAGTTCCCATTTGTTGGTTTCTCGCTGCACTTAGTTGGAAAAGGGTCACTCACCAAGCTGTTAAAATGAGAATCGACTACGTTTGTACAAGGTTATATTTTTCCATTGCTATGAAAAGAAACAATAAAATGATATCAAACATTCCCCAAGCAGTTCTGGTACTTTGGTCTGTATTTTCTTTTGTTTCTTGCAAATGTTTGTAATGCACTGTGATGACTTCAGTTTCCATGGCAACACTAGGTTGGTCGAGAGATCCCCAGAAACTTCCAGAAAATGTATCTTTCTATATTGGCATAATCAATCGGGTTCAATTTAACTTGTCTTCACTGTTTTGTACTGTTTACGTTCTCCAATGCATAAGTGTTGGATATGAGGCGTTTTCCATTTGATTTGAGATTGGATATTTTTTGCAGTGACTTTGGTCCTCACACCACTTTGGAATGTGTAACATTGTCCTCATGGGCTTGGCTATTTACACCATGTCATGTGTTGAAATGATATTAAGAATTGCAACTTGAATATAGAATTGTGAGCTTTTTTTTTTCTTAATTTCCAACCTAGTAAACTAATAAAAATCTATATTGTACTTAATACTGTAACCTTTCAATGTTCTTCTGTAAATGGCTGTCACTTGTGCCTGCTGACCCTTATACCCTTGCATTGAGTGTGCGTGTGTAGAATAATGATCTATCTTGCTTAAAAGGAAAGTCAGCGAACCATAATTACTCTTGTCCCTCCAGAAATTAATGTGACAGGTTGATACATTTTTCAAGTGCCAGTAATGCACAATTTTGGCATTTTATTCACCATATAGTGCACTGCTTCTGAGTCCAATTTGTAAGTCGCTCTGGATAAGAGCGTCTGCTAAATGACGTAAATGTAAATGCAGGGACCATAAACAAAGTACATTTGATCTGAGCAGAATTTAGGATTGCTGCTATGTTAGAAGTTGACCCAAACCACAGATGTGTGTTATTACTTGATGTCCAATCCTAAGGATTATGGGAAAGAAACATGGAAGTGCAGTACACTGTCAACTACCATATACAATATATTATCAGGTATCGGGTCACCTCTAGTGCCCAGCTGCCTGAACTGCAAGTGCTGGTTTTATTTCCCCACAACTCAATTTAAATGTTGAAACGGTACAGTGCTGTCTCATAAACCTGCCATGCTGATTTAGACAGAAATGTGACTCCTTATAAATGGGTGAAATGCAAAACTCGGCTCATTGTGAAGGCTACATTTGCTAAGAGAGATACAATGCATCTAAATAGCACATAGTGAAATAAACTGGGTGGTTAATTTACACTTGACCATGAAGAGAGGGATGACACCTGGAATGAGCAGAGCAGCATCTGATGACGTTGTACACAGTCACCTAAAAGGCCTGAGGACCACGGTCACAAAGAGCACACAACTAAGTAAAAATGTGATGAAACTGTTAAAATTCCATCTTGAAGTAGTGCTTTATTCCAAAGGGGAGAGAGAGCAGGCAAGCGTTTTACGGAAGTGGAGGAGGAGGGTGGGGTTTATGTGTGACTGAACCAGAATCTAGGGGCTTTTGGGGTCCTTTCTACTTCAGGAAGCGTTCAGGGGCATGGGCAGAGACATATATTATCTATTATATGGACCAGATACTCAAGTGGCCGTTCTAAAAAATAAAAAAAAATGAAAAGGAATGCCCTCAAAAATGGAAGGCAGAGGAGGCAAGCTCAGGTGGGACCATTCTAGCCAACGAGAGGGGAGATAAGCGTGTGAACAACAGGCACAACTCACATAGAAAGTGTTTTTTTTCCTTCTCAAAGTTGCCGGGATGTCACGTATCCTACTTATATCAGTACTCTCGTTAACAACCGAAGCATTATGAAACGTATATTCGAACAAATAAGCCTCACGTGGCAAATAAGCCATTACATTTTTGGTTGACCAAATTCGATACTTATTGACCTCCATCCAAAAACCCCTCGCTTGGTGAGCAAAACAAATAAAACGCCACCTGCTGGAGAATACATATTTTGGCCCCAGTCATCCCTCGCTTCGAGGCATAAATGGGCCGAAAATCTGTATTTTCCAGCAGGTGGCGGTTTTTCGTTTTTGTATGGGTATGGACCTCCTTTATTACCAGAAGAAGTAGATTATTGATGTCGCCTCTGCGCAGACGCCCATTACATCCATGTTGTCTCCGAAGAGGGAATCGGCGTCAGCAATACTGACGGAACGATTTAGATGTGTTTTTGTTTATTCGCATACATTTTTTTTTTAAATCCCACGAGGAATATGGAACTTCAAATGGCTGTCGTTAGGTAGAATGATGTGTTTGCAGTCAGCAACCGTGCTATTTATTTTTCTTAATGTTATGTAAGAACAGAGTCGGTACGCGGCGCCTCTTGTACGGAATTGAGGCGTAATAATGAATAACGCGCAAGATATGTCTCCTGATTTTGTCTTGATGCGCTTGGTTTCTGCGGCTGAATATGACCGATTGGACGATGAGAATTTGACGTTGGGCGGTGGAGTGGTTTCCGGATTCGGGAAAGCTGTCTTGGGTAATCATGGCAACAATATCAACAATGGGTTTGAATTTGATCCGAACAACCCCACAGCAGGCCCGGCGATTCCGAGCAATCCCTCCCCGCACTATAGTTCACAGGTCGAGAGCCGGACGGGAGCCCTTGACAGCGGCTTGATGCTGACTCGACCCTCAGCTTCTGATGCGCCTCAACCACCAGACTTCGCCGTGGCTCACCGCTTCGATTTCCCTCCTGGCGCGGGCAGAGGGTCGCGGGCTCAACTCATGGTGTTTCAGAACCTCCTTAGGACAAGCGACGGTGTTTTTGAATGCGGCCTCCAGCAACCTCCTGGCTTCCAGGTAAGTGAGGTTGATAAACAGGAAGCCAGTTCTGTCTGTGTCTTGATGACCAGTGACGACAACATGGATGTGCAACACCAGAGGCTTCAGTGGCACCCCATTATGAAGCTGTCCAAGGTGGTCACAGATGCTGGAGAGGGAGATGGGCTCTGCCACCGGCACCGCCTGGTCACTGATGCCACGGACTGGCCTCCGCTCCTGGACAAGTCCCCCCGCTTTGACATCCTGGACCCCAGGAAGACCAGTTCAACAGGGGACACGAACTACCACCACCTGGACGATACGGTGCTCAACCTGGCCCGGAGGCTGGGGGAGCTGGGCCAGGCCTCAGAGATGCTGCTGAAGGAGAGGGGAGAGATGACTCGCTGTTCCTGTCAGAGCATCCTGGCTTCGGCAACTGGGGGCATGGGCCCCGGAGAGGACCCTAGTGAAACCAGTGACGCCCTCCTTGTGCTGGAGGGCCTGGACTCGGAGGAAGTGGGGGAGCTAGGGATGGGCGGGGAGGAGTTTAAAGGTGGTGTCCCCGGGCAGGAGGGTGAGACGGACACGGGGCAGGACGGGCGGGGGGCTTTCTCCAGCGGTTCCCTCACGGGACTAATGAGGCAGGTACACAGGCTGGCCGGGGAGGCCCGTGCCTGTGACCCCCAGGTGTGTCCCTCCCCGTTGGATTCCCTGGGCTCTGCTGCAGCCTTAACATCTTCGTCCCTGTCTCTGGCCTCTAACACCACAGGCCAGCAGGCGGTGGAAGCCTCCGCCACCCTACCTGGCACCTTACCCTCACAGGACCCTCCCAGCCAAACCTCCCAGTCCCAGCACCAAAGCAGGGCCACAACGCCGAAGTTAGGGGTGATGTTGCGAGCCGCCTCACCCTTGGTAGTAGAGGGGGCAGCAGGGGGCGAGAAGACGACCAGAGGGAGGTCTAGGAAAGGCTCTCTGAAGATCCGTCTGAGCAAACTATTCCGGACCAAGAGCAGCAGCGGCTCCAGTCACCTACTGGACAAGAGGCCCTCGCTGGCCTCCTCCACATCCTCCGGGGGCAGCCAGATGGATGTGTGGGGCTCCGGATCCACCAGCACAGACCAGGACACAGGGAGGTGAGGTTAAGGAGAGGGAAGGGGACAGCCCTGGGTCTCTGACTGGGTCTTAAATAGTGTTGGTCTAGCTGGGGGGACTGGGAGAGGACAGGGTGGTGAAGCTGAGGGTACGCCGACAGCTCTGCGGTCTCGGCTAGTGTTGGTCTAGTACAGTTATCATTATAAGCTATTAGTGGCTTTACAGGGGATTATTGTATTGCTGGAGGCACTAAAACAATGTGGGCGTAGTAGAGTTATTATTATGGAAGTTAAGCTGTTAGTAGCTGAATGAAGGATGGTTATAGTGCCACAGGCACTAAAGGTAGACTAGTGGTTAGTGGAACTGCAGTCAATTTTCCCAGTGAGAGACACACATTTACATATATAACAGCTTTTAGCTCACCTTGTCAACAAAATCACGTTACTCTTTTTCAGTTGTTTTATGATTAGCGCTGAAAACAGTACAAGAAAGGTGATTAACTTATCATGTTCTTAAAGGAACATGCTGGAACTTGGGCCTATTGAGTAGTAGACCAAATGCTACAGTACAGTAACGTTTGAGAGGGTGATGACTCCAAATACTTTTGACTTTGATTACTAACTTAATCTCCCTTCTTATCCATGATGGCTTTATCATGTTCTGAACTCCCAATTCAGTGAAGATTCAAAATGTCAGCCAATGTTGTTCACACCTGCTATTATGTAGCCTTGACAGAATGCTCCATAGTTACTGAGATATTCTGGCATCCAAAATACAGTGCATGTTGCATTTCACCTCCTGGTATTATTTGGCATACCTCGGCACCATCCTGGTTCTACGCTGTATGTGCTGAAGCCAACTTTTCTACCGTTCTCAAGCCAAGGCCATACAGTCTGGCGTCATGACAATGAACAAACACAGAGACAAAGTTGGAGAAAAGCACAAGCAGACAGGAGCAGCAGGCAAAGGCTACCTCGCCACTTTGTCGTTTTATGTAACCTAGGCTGTCCACTCCATTTGGTTATCAACAGAAGCCTCTGGGGGAATCTTATGGGCTTGCCATACTAATGCCTTGTTTTCATCCTCATGCTGTTAGGGGCCTTTGTTTGTGTCGGAGGGATAGTGGTAAGATTAGGCCTAATGTATCAATGTCAGAGAGTGGCCCATGTTGCCTTATAGGCTTTAGTTTTGGCAGGAATCCACCACAGTATAACTGTGCCTATTTGGTTGCCAGTTGCCACCTTAGACATGTGGTTCCCTCCATTTGCCATGTAGATTTGGCCTAACAAATTTGTCGTGAATACAGTAGGCCATAGCAAGGACATGAACGTAGTATAGCAGTATATCCTTTTTCATTTTGTAGATGCCCTCAGTGCATTGTTTTTGCTTTATGTTGTTAAAAGTCAGGGGAAACAGTTGGAGCTCGATTTAATGAGGTCAGCCCGCGGATGTTGGACCAACTGCTAGTACAGTATGTGCGTTCATTCAACATGTCCTTTGAGAAATGTTCATGTCAGGAATTTTCAGGGTGTATAAGGGATAGGCTACATTAAAAAGGCTAAAACCCCCAAACCTAGTTCTTCTGAAATGCATACACTAGCACTTCCCTCTTTTAACAGCCCTGCTAATAGTAATATCTCATTTCTGTCATGTTTTGATTTTTTCTTATTATAAAAAAAAAAATGTTTAACTGTCGGGACAGCTGGCATCTTATTTGACCCTTCAAAGGCTCACTGGCTCACTGGCTGACTTGCTGTAGTCAAATCTAGGTCAGGTTCACGGTTCATGATCTAACCCAGCCAGCCAGTCATCATCATGTCTGTCTATCTGAGCACTGCTCCCCTTAGTTCCTATATGTTTCCTTTGATTCAGAACGCACAAACCTGAGATGTGTCGTTACTGAACATGACGGGAAATCAGTGTTCTACTCCAGGCAGTTTATTCTGTCCCTGCTCTCGGCGAACATGGCTCCTCTTTTAAGCGAGGGGAAATGGTGTGGGAAGGGAGGTGGGAAGGAGTTTGTAGGTGGAGTGGGGGGCTGAATATCAGCTGCTGTTTACCCCGCTGTGCATCAGGCTTAGCTCAAGCGGCATGCTGGGTATTCCCCACTATAGCACTGTCTCACACATACACACACACAAAAGCAGGCCCCCGCTGCACAGAGCAAAGGAATCTGGCAGCCAGCAATGCACAGCTATCACCCAGCCAGGCCTTCCAGAAGCTTTCCAAAAAATTCCCAAATGTGAAAGACTCGAGTGGTGCTTTGTTTTCGGGGGAAGAGTTAAGCTAAGGAGGGCTATCCAAACAAGAAGTTACACCACAGAAATGCTCCAATCAACGAAGGATCATGTAATCAGAGGAGCTCTTTGTGCTTCTTCATATCAGTTTAATAGCATAAATCTTAAGCATATCTTCTTGCTTCAGAAAATAGGCTATATATATATATATATATATATATATATATATATATATATATATATATATATATATATATATATTTATATATTTTTTTTTTTTTTTTTTTTTAATCGAACAAGTCTTTTGGAATAGACAACACCCTCAAGACCCTCGGTGATAATTTTGCATCGCTGGCTGCTGACTTCACAGGGTCAATGTAAGCTGATTCGAGGGCAGTCTGTTAGATCATGGCTGGTCAGATCCTCTAGCCAGAGGTAAGCGTATGACCCACTACATCCCAGAGGGGTGGGTGGCAGAGATGGATCTCAGTCCTTGGTGTTGAGGCACAGTGTACCCTTGAGAAATAGGCCACTGGTTTCTCCTGTACCAGCTATAGTAGCTCGTACAGTTGAAGACTTGAAAAGTCATGAGGCTGAGAGAGATGGTTCAACGTGAATGGTGTGGGATTGAAGTGTAGCTGATAATACTGGTTCTTAGGACTATATAAGGGCTTCTCTTATGTTTGACCCTCTCTCCGTCTCTCCACAGCAAACTCCAGCACTCCAGGCCCCAAAGTGCCTTCTCTCCGGTGGCCTTCGGTCCTGCCTTCACCGGTAATTGTGTGTACTTGAGTGTTCGTGCGCATCTATTTCTTGAATGTGCCGTTTAGCTTTATGTCGACGTATATGGGTCGGTAATGGGTGCTTGTGCTCGGGAGAGTGTGCGACTCACATACGCATGTTCACTTATGTGCCGTATAGGATCTCTTGCTCTTTTTTTCCCCCTCCCCCTCTCTGTTTCTCATTTTCTGTCCCTGGATCTCTCCCTCCAGGTGAGACTGTGTCCCTGGTAGACGTGGATATTTCTCGTAGAGGGGTGAACTCTCTGCAACCCCCGACACCTCCACCTCCGCCCAGACGAAGCCTCAGTCTGCTGGGTACTTTCCTCTCTTTCTTGCTTACGTTTCCTTGATGTTTCTTCTGTCACCTCACCCTCTTCTCCATATGCTCCCCTGCTGCTGGGCTGCCCCTTTTCACTTTTTTTTTCTTTCTGGGCCCTTTTCTCCTTTTCCACAAAAACATTGATGTAAATACAAAAGTACATTGAGGATTTGTGTAAGGGCCAGACGTTTCAAAAAAAGATATATATATATCTTGCGGGTTAGAAAAGGTGGATGGGAGTTAAGCATGGTTAGTTTCTCCAATCTCAATAGCTGTAGTTGCTGCCTCAATGTTTTCTAGTTGGCATGTGTGTAACGGTTCACTGTGTAAACCAATTTCAGAAACTCAATAGTTATATACGTGTTAGGACAGACACTAACACATTTATGGTTCGGTGCCACTTGGGTTTCAGTACAACAATGTCACAGAAAACCAATGAGTCTTCAAATGCATTAGGCCTTGTGACTTACGGTACAGGATCAGAATTGCAGGACGGAATTTGATTTGGTTGAAGAAGCTCTGTCTGTCTGTCTGTCTGTCTGTCTGTCTGTCTGTCTGTCTGTCTGTCTGTCTGTCTGTCTGTCTGTCTGTCTGTCTGTCTGTCTGTCTGTCTGTCTGTCTGTCTGTCTGTCTGTCTGTCTTACTCCTAGCTTTCCTGTCTGCATTGCAACTGAGTCATCTCTCTGTTCCTCTTTCTGTTGGCTGTGTTGGCCTCAGACGAGGTGTGGGTTTCTTTCTTTAGACCGTGTTCTAGTAGGCTAGCGCTAATTAGCATTAGTAGTGTGGTCGATGCCAAGGCCGAGACCGTCATCAGGCTGAAGATACACACAAGTCGCGATGCAGTCAGGATCAGACAACGGTATGGAGAGCACTTGCGTTGCTGAGGTGCAGGTCGTTTTTGTATGACTAATGATCCCACATTTCCCTATTAGCCTACTTCATACCTATTCCTCTAGCTTCTAAAGCCATTCTGGTTCCTCTGACCTGGGCATCCGGCCACACTTCCTCGACACGCGACAATCATTAGGGGCTTAACATCCAGGTTGTGATAGAGGTTTTGTCCATTTTAATGTAGGATGACGATACTGGAGGACAAATGAGACTAAGGGAATGGGGTTACAGATGGGTATTTGCTCGATGCCTTGCTATGCCAACGTCTGTCCAGCTTGGTGATCTGCCACTGCTTTCTTCATATGCTCTGCCTGGTGTCATTGTCGCTCTGTGACCTGATTGTAACATCACTGTGTGTCGGGATTCCACTTCTGACACCAGCAGTACCCAGTTTGGACGTGAGACAAACGGTGACTATCCATTCTTGTGGTTCTTTTGAGGCAAAATGTTAGCTCTGTAATGTTTCCACCAACAGTCCTTTGTCTTATAGTGTGACATTCAGCCATCGGTATGATCAACTTAAAAGGAAGCCAGAGGAAGCCCACATTGTCATTTGATCTTTGTAAAGTTCAGGGTGGTGGTGGGCAGCAGCTCGGGCCTTTCCTAGAGAGTGGCGTGGGGGGTCTCCATGCAGTCGCTGCCCCCTGCGGCCCCTTCATCCCTCCCATGCCTTCATCCAGCATAGCCTCAGCCTCAATGGTAAGAGCAAAGCCGGGGCAAGACAGGTCAAGGGGGCTTACCAGTGGGGCACAGAGAGAGACTCATAAAGACATAGGCTGGAGAACTGAAAAATCTTAGGAAATGTTTTAGAAGGGTACACGGCCCATTTTACGGTGACATATCTAACTCATTTCAGTTGGACGGCTGTTAAATCAACTCGATAGATGGTGGCCAGTTTTCTCAAGTAATGAAGGGGTTAAAAATGAGTTGCATTGATTCACCAGCAGTTCATTTGAACTTCTATTGTTTGAGACCCAACAAATACAGTAGGAGAAGAGAGCCAATACAACTTGCTAATGGGATCAATTTATCATATTTACTATGACACAAAGGTTGACATTTGAATGTCCCCTCTTCTGTTTTTAACGTTGTTATAAAGTATGTGGTCATTGCATTGGTGCAAAGCCAGTATTGTTTCTGGACACTTTTTAATGAGTTTGGTAAACAGATGTTCTGCTGCGGTAGGGTTAATGTTTGGGCTATTATTGCTTTCCCTAACATGGTTTCTTCTTCCGCCTCCTGTAACCATTTGCATATGCACATACTAGCGTTGTTATTTTGTAATCTACTGAGCAACGTTATATAGTCCGAAATTATAGTGCGCAGTTAGAGCTGACGCGTTTCCGTAGTCTTTGCAATTCCGTGTTCTGACACAGAATCGTACATCCTTCTACATTGATATCCGAACATTGTGAAACATTGCGACCTCCCGAATAAGCCCCTGCAGGTTTACCGGACCATTTCTCTTGGTTTAATAGGGTCGGCTCAAAGAAAGGCCTTGTTAAAGTGGCGTGGTCAGAGGCAGCAGGGAAGGAAAAGTAACATGGGGATCCCTAATGAAGAACGAGATTTAGGAAGAGGCAGATAATGATACTCATTATCATTTCAGGAAAAGGATAGCGTTGATCGCCATCTCTGGAAAATGAAGAAATCATAGTTTAATCGGAGATGTCACATTGTGCACACGGGACGTATGATTGTGCCCAGTTAAGCCTGGTCGATTTGCATGATGTTAAAACGTGTCTGGTTGAATGATTTGGTGATTATATTCAGACAGACTGGTGAGATTGTCAGAGGCCGATGAAGTGACTGTGTCCATTTGATGGCTGTCTGTACCCGAAATAGACATTAACTTATAGGCTACTCCAGTACATGCATGATACAGACGTATTCATTATATTATCACAGACGTGTCATTACACACAATATTTTAACCTAAAACGGTGGCTCCGATTATCTTATTTGTTTTTTAGGTCACATAGTCAGGACAATGACGCACAAGTGCTTTCCCTGAGGTACACACTTGCTCATGCTTCTTTTAAGCAGGGTGAATTTATGGCTAACTTGGCAACAACTTCTGGAAATACCATGCGTTTTCTAATGCCGATTTTACAGAATGTTCTCGTAGCCACAATTGCGAGTGAATGATGAACCCTGGATCTGAGTGTGTGGCGCCCTGTGTTTCAGATACCTTCCTGCGGGGCCTCCCCCGGCCCATTCCGCTGCCTGGCGGCGCCCAGAACCCGTCTCGGGTGGACCAGCGCCCCATGCTGTGCCCACTGAGCCGCCCCGATGCCAGCAGCTTTGCCAGCAGCCTCCGAGAACTGGAAAAAGTAGGACATGTCACGTGTACATGAGCACATTGACATTCTTACAGACACAGTGCTAGATTCAGACATAGTCAATGTTCCCTTAAGCTGCGTGCACGGGCGCGCAGCTCCCCCAGGACTGCCGCACATAAGAAATATCAGCCTGCGCAGAGAAGCACGAGATTGAACTTGAATTGCCAATATTTGCCACTTTCCATTCAACACACCGAAACAAACTATGCAAGAGATTTTCTTGTAGGCGGAACGCACCGGAGTAGGATTCTATTGCATTAACAGGCACGACTCAGCCTGTACTCTGCACACCAGTGCGGCAAAACCAATCAGAGCTGCAGTATCCTAATGTGCAAATAGAACATTGCCATATATGGATCTGTGTCATTCACATTGAACTGGACTGTGTTTACAGCATGAGTGGTCGTGAGTAGATGCACTTGTTTTGAGATCAAAGCAAGAGCTGCATGTAACCACGTGTGCACATTTGTTCATATTATTTGATAGTGAGTTATTAGCCCAGTTATAGTTCATTTCTAGTCAACAATGGGGGAGTGGTTGCTTTCTACAAGAGCACAAAACGTGAATTTCTAGTCATCTTTGAAAAGCGAGTCAGGTAAAGAGTCTTAAAGCGGCAGTGTTGTATTTTGAGACCAGGCTTGAATAAGCCAAGTGGGCGAAGGGTAGCATAATTTCTCTGATTCTCTAATAATGGTATGGGAGTAATAATTAACTTTATTTTGGAAAGTGGTTTCTTGCATCAAACAACTCATTTTCAGTCACCTTGTCTGAAGGACAAGTGGATAAATGGGTTAATGCCAAGCCCTGCTTTTTCCCCCCCAAAAGTCTCACGGAATGAAGGCCTACATTGAACACCACACATTGGCTACTACTGTAGGCTGCTGTTTCCATGTTAAAATCTAAAGGGATGCATTTTCTCCATTGTTTTTATGGAAGGCCACTCTGATAGGCCTACCTTATGATCAAATAGCCACAGTAGGCTTCTTGGGCACAGGTATAACTCTATCTTAAAATGGTTACAGCCTCGGTGTTCACAATAAACGCGGGCCAGAAGTTGCACAGAATTTTCACAACATTCAAGTTTGCGCTCAGCAGACCTAAAAATGTGTACGTGCCGAAAAAAAATAAGAGGTAACATTGGACACGGTGCTAGGTTCGGACACGGTGCTAGGTTCGGACACGGTGCTAGGTTCGGACACGGTGCTAGGTTCGGACACGGTGCTAGGTTCGGACACGGTGCTAGGTTCGGACACGGTGCTAGGATATCAAATGTATTTATAAAGCCCTTTTTACATCAGCAGAAACCAAGCCTAAAACCCTGAACAGCAAGCAATGCAGGTGTAGAAGCATGGAAAATCTAGGAAAAACTCCCTAGAAAGGCAGGAACCTAGGAAGAAACCTGGAGAGGAACCAGGTTCTGAGTGGTGGCCAGTCCTCTTCTGGCTGTGCCGGGTGAAGATTATAAGAATACATGGCCATTAAGGCCAGATCGTTCTTCAAGATGTTCAAACGTTCATAGATGACCAGCAGGGTCAAATAATAATCACAGTGGTTGTAGAGGGTGCAACAGGTCAGCACCTCAGAAGTAAATGTCAATTGGCTTTTCATAGCTGAGCATTCAGAGGTCGAGACAGCAGATGTGGTAGGGGGGGGGGGGGGGGGGGGAGGGTTGAAAACAGCAGGTCTGGGGCAAGGTAGCATGTCCGGTGAACAGGTCAGGGTTCTATAGCCGCAGGCAGAACAGTTGGAACTGGAGCAACAGCACGACAAGGTAGCACGTCTGGTGAACAGGTCAGGGTTCCATAGCCACAGGCAAAACGGCAGAAACTGGATCAGCAACACGACCAGGTGGACTGGGGACAGCCAGGAGTCATCAGGCCAGGTACTCCTGAGGCAAGGTCCTCTGAGAGAATTAGAGAGAGATGGGAGTATTAGAGGGAGAGGGAGAGATGGGAGAATTAGAGGGAGCATACTTAAATTCACACCGGACACCAGATAAGACAGGAGAAATACACCAGAAGGACAGACTGACCCTGGCCCCCGGCACATAGACTACTGCAGGCTGAGACGGGGGGCCAGGGACACTGTGGCCCCGTCTGACGATATCCCCGCACAGTGTCAACCAGGCAGGATATAACCCCACCCACTTTGCCAAAGCACAGCCCCCACACCACTAGAGGGATATCAACAGACCACCAATTTACTACCCTGAAACAAGGCTGAGTATAGACGCAGAGCTAGGCTCCGACACATTGCTAGGCTCCGGCACAGAGGAGTGTTCGTAAATTCACTCTGAAGTGCCAGAGTGCGCTCTGGGCGTTTGTAAATTCAGAGCGTTGTCAGATTCTCAGTTCGTAAATTCAGAACGTTCAGAGCGCACACTGGACGCCCTGGCCGAGGAGTAGGGTTGATCCCAGAGTTCTGACCTCAAAACGGCAGTCAAGCACTAGCCTGCTAGCTACTTCCAGACACAATTGAGAGAACACCTCATTCTGACCATTTTACTCGCCCTAGCAGAGCTGGTTAGGCTGTTTTCATGTTATCCAGTGCATTGGTGACTGATGCTGACAACAATTTAATTACGCTTTTTTGCCGACGTTTACTGGCACCGGCCATATTCAACGGGTGTTGGGCGTTTGTAAATTCATCAGTTATTCTGCGCTCTGGCGAGAGTGCTCTGAAATCGGAGTAGAGTGAATTTACAAACGTGCCCAGAACTAGATTCAGTTAGACAAGACTAAGATGATGACAAACGCATCCCAGAACACAGGCAAATACTTCTAACACCACTTGTCTTTCGATGTGCGTTGCGTGCGTGTATATTTGATGTGAATTTGTCTGCGTCTGTGTGATCATAGTGTGGCTGGTACTGGGGTCCTATGAACTGGGAGGATGCAGAGATGAAGCTGAAGGCCAAGCCAGACGGAGCGTTCCTGGTGAGGGACAGCTCTGACCCCCGGTACATCCTCAGCCTCAGCTTCCGCTCCCAGGGAGTCACACACCACACACGCATGGAGCACTACAGAGGTGAGTTACACACACACACACACAAGCAGGCATGCACATACACACACGCTACATGTACTCTACGGTAGGGCTGTTCCGATCTGGCTGTACTCGTAATCGTGTCCGGAAATTGAGTTGATAGTCGAATCGGATGATACTCGTGATCAGAAAAAGTGGTAGTGTTTAATATACCTAAATAGATCTTGGCAAAATGCCCATCTCCCTGCACGTTTATAGACCAAACTAGCTTCAGATGAGGAGCAGCGCGCGGCGGGATGTCTGGCAGGACCAACGTACTGCCCGCCCTTCTCTTTACAGACAGGCAAACTAATCAGTTGAGTTACTTAGACCATGTAGCACCTAGCACTTTATTAAAAGATCCACGATGGCATGCCAAAAAGTATTTTTCTTCCATTCACTGATAATTAAAAAAAATGGCAATCGTATCATAACAATTGCACATATCTGTTACGATCCTGTTCTGTCAGACTACTCTGCACGCCCCTACTCTACATGCACTCTCATGCAGCACTTTTTTACTAAAGATGTAAGCCATTTACACACATTTTAGATGGCTTCATGTTGTCTTCATTTTGGATGGTTTCATGTTGTCTTGCCATTGGATGGTTTCACGTCGTGTCTTGCCATTGTGCTAAATACTATCTTTAGGGTGTCTTATTGATTGGTATTTTTCTCTCTTTGTTCACAGGAACCTTCAGCCTCTGGTGTCACCCAAAGTTTGAGGACCGCTGTCATTCTGTGGTGGAGTTTATCGAACGGGCCATCATGCACTCCAAGAACGGAAAATTCCTTTACTTCCTGCGTTCACGGGTCCCAGGTAAGAACCTACCAATCAGAGTGGGACACATCTAAATGACAGCTCTGTCACTGTATATGGACCTGAATCATAGGTTATATTCAGCACCATTTAAAGTTGCTATTACTAACACCTATTTAGCACTGGGTTGTCATAATTAATTAGGGCATAGATTTGTTTTGACTTTACTATATTTTTGCAATTAGTGTTGTATTTGTATATGGTGGAGAATGTAGTTCACTATCTAGGGTAGAATTTAGTATGCTTATGATGTGTGTTCCTGCCAATGATGTACATTAATGTGTATGACTATGGTTCCTCCTCCAGGCCTCCCCCCGACCCCGGTCCAGCTGCTGTACCCAGTGTCCCGCTTCAGCAGTGTCAAGTCCCTGCAGCACCTCTGTCGCTTCTGCATTCGTCAGCTGGTCCGCATAGACCACATCCAGGAGCTCCCCCTGCCCACGTACGTAGAAACACAACACATAGATCTGCCCACATTATAGAAACAACACATAGACCACATTCAAGAGCTCCGGCTGCACATTTACATGCACTGCCCTGCCTGTATAGACAAGTGGCCCATGATATAGTGCCCTCTAGTGTACAAAATAAGTGAAACATCCGAAGGCTGACAAGATGCATATTGGGATTTGTGTGCAATGGTGGGAGTGTTTTAAGATATTGACATAATGGAAGATTTTGATAGTGTGTATTGGGATGGTTATATTTTATATCCATTAGTACACACAGGCAGATAGTTTTGCATTGGAAGGGCTTGTATAAAATGTACCCCGCCTCTTCCTGTAGGCCTCTCATAGTCTACCTGCGAAAGTTCTACTACTACGATCCTGAGGA
This sequence comes from Salmo trutta, assembly GCF_901001165.1. NCBI lineage: Eukaryota > Metazoa > Chordata > Actinopteri > Salmoniformes > Salmonidae > Salmo > Salmo trutta. Next base: position 46,080,748 of record NC_042957.1, read on the forward strand.
GGAGATGTACATGTCAATCAAGGAGATGGGGCGGGACACGACCACCCAACTGGCGACTGGCCAGCCGGAGTCTCAAACGTAGCATTTGGAAGATCATTGGATCAAGTGAGTGATGGGCCATCAATTGAGCAGTGTTGTGAAATACGTTTATACTGAAATACCCTATTCGGTACATTATACAATTGACTTTTCAATATATTTTCCATGAAAACATTGTGGTGTGCATTGTTTAGTGAGGCCACTAGTCAGTGCATATAATGTCTTTATCCTTTGATGTTGCAGGTTTTTTTATACATGGGAGCAGCTTACCTGAAGACTGATGGTGACTGTGCTTGGGGACAGTCTCACTCAAACCCTCTTGTGCCAGACTGTGCACTAATCAGCGCTCTTGGTTGACTCGGTATCCGGACATCTGGGGCAGGGTTTTGGATGATCCACCCTCCTCCCTTTTTGATTGGCCCACAGAAACTGGAGGAGGGGCAGGGGATGAGGAAACTGCACTCACCCGGCCAGTGAGGAAGATATCTGACCGCGGGGCTGAACTGGAAGAGCTGACTGACTACTTGCCATTGTGCTAACTACAGTAAGCCCCCCCCCAGCTAAGACTGGATGTCACTGCAACGTTGAAACGAGCGCACCCTTGAGCTGGAGGCTAAGACGATAGGTTGAGAGTCGAAGTATATGGAACCAAATCAGTTTTGGAAAACGATGCACTCGTCCTTTTTTTGTACACCTGCTCTGAAAAGGTCTGGGAAAAGGGACAGCTCGTTGTTTGGACCAGAGTATAAAAAGTTGTCTATTGTATGTCAGCCAAGGCAGAGAAACTGTACCCACCTTTCTGATCTGATGCATTCTCAACTACAGAGAAATATAATTTTTCCTCTTAAAATATTTGGTTGCCACTTGTTTGATCGGCACCTTTTTTGAATTGACTGCCTGAGGTGTGTGTGTCTGCGTGCCTGTATGTGTGTGTAAATACTGTGTGTTGGCGTTAACTCTGGTTATCCACCAACAGCTATTTGGTGGCGTAACATCACTGGAGGATATCGTGGTTGGCTCTCAACTCTGGAATCCAACTGGAATTCTCTTGCTATACTGTCATTGAGCAAATGCGTCACCAGAACAAATAATAATAAAACTTGATGGAATTTAAAACATGAGAAAAGCTCCTTTATGTCTCTGGCCGAGATTCAATCCAAGGCGACCAACAGGAAAGGCACATTATTGGCTGTTCAGTGTGTTGCTCTATAATGTTCTTTGGATTGAGTATTGACCTGTCTGTCTGTGCTTGTGATTGTCTCCCCAACCAAACATACCCTACCACAGAACTACGTTTTTCTTCTTCACTACAGTCATGTTGGTAAGTAGACACTAGTTGGCGCCAGAACCCTGAGGAGGACCAAATTATACCATCCTGCAGTCTACACTCCCAGCTCCACCCCACACACCCCCACAGTAGCTAACAATGTTAGGGTAGTTGCAGCATCTCATTTACATCTCATCAGGATCTCCTCCATGTCTAGGCCTACAAGAGCCTTCGGTAAGACTGGTTGGAAACAATGGCATGTGAAGAGGTATACAAACCATATCCGTACGTTCTATATGATAAACCTTTACAACATATTGAGATATACCTGGTATAAGTTAGAGGTAGCCAACCTTTATTTTCTAGATATTTTCAAGGTTATATTTTGGTGGTTGGTCTCCGTGTGTGTGTGTGTGTGTGTGTATGTGCTTTTTTGCTCCCCAATGTCCCTCTGATAAACGTTTATTCTCTGGCAATATCACCGCAGGGGAACAGTATGCTGATGTGTAAATTGACAAAGCAGTGAGGGTGTGCATGTATTTACTGTTGGTGTATGTGTGCACTGAATTCGTCAATGTATCTACCTGGTGGAGTGTGTACTCATACAGTATGCATGTCCTTTATTTAGGCTAATGTGTGAGATGCAGCACATAAATAGAAGACTTGACTAAAATAATAGTTGATGGTTCGGGTGTGTGCAATGACTTTGTGTGAGGACATTTGTTAATGCAACAAGGCCCGAGCTGCAAAATGAGAAAGAGGGGCCAGAATTTGAATAGAGCTTTATGAGAGATCAGCAGCACCAGTGGAGGCTGCTGAGGGGAGGATGGCTCATAATAATGGCTGGAATGGAGTCAACGGAATGGTATGAAGCACATGTGATACCATTCCATTAACTCCATTCCAGCCATTATTATGAGCCATCCTCCCCTCAGCAGCCTCCACTGATGCACACAGAGCTAAGTGCTAGACAGCGAGGCGGGTATTAACGGCCCAGGAAATGCCTGTAGGATAGATAGGACTGTTGAAAATGGATGTTTTAAAGATTCACAACACATCATGGTACTGTGAGAAAACATCTGACTACCATCGAGAAATAAGCATTTGTCAAAAGATCATGTGCATGTATCAATGTACTTAGTTCTTGTATAATGGCCTTGGGCGTACGAATATCTGCTGATGGTCATGTGGATGCAGTGTTGACGCATGTCTAAAGACAATTGAACTTTCTATGTTTAGCTAAACTATGCAACCAAGTGAGGGCAGCAGAGTCATATGTACAGTCGTGGCCAAAAGTTTTGAGAATGACATATTAATTGACACATACAAAGTTTGCTGCATCAGTGTCTTTAGATATTTTTGTCAGATGTTACTATGGAATACTGAAGACTTTTATTGACAATTACATGAAGTTGATGCAAAAAGTCAATATTTGCAGTGTTGACCCTTCTTTTTCAAGACCTCTGCAATCCGCTCTGGCATGCTGTCAATTAACTTCTGGGCCATATCCTGACTGATGGCAGCCCATTCTTGCATAATCAATGCTTGGAGTTTGTCAGAATTTGTGGGTTTTTGTTTGTCCACCCGCCTCTTGAGGATTGACTACAAGTTCTCAATGGGATTAAGGTCTGGGGAGATTCCTGGCCATGGACCCAAAATATCGATGTTTTGTTCCCCGAGCCACTTAGTTATCACTTTTGCCTTATGGCAAGGTGCTCTATCATGTTGGAAAAGGCATTGTTCGTCACCAAACTGTTCCTGGATGGTTGGGAGAAGTTGCCCTCAGAGGATGTGTTGGTACCGTTCTTTATTCATGGCTGTGTTCTTAGGCAAAATTGTGAGTGAGCCCACTCCCTTGGCTGAGAAGCAACCCCACACATGAATGGTCTCAGGATGCTTTACTGTTGGCATGACACAGGACTGATGGTAGCGCTCACCTTGTCTTCTCTGGACAAGATTTTTTCCGGATTCCCAAACAATCGGAAAGGGGAGAAATCAGAGAAAATGACTTTACGCCAGTCCTCAGCAGTCCAATCCCTGTACCTTTTGCACAATATCAGTCTGTCCCTGATGTTTTTCCTGGAGAGAAGTGGCTTCTTTGCTGCCCTTTTTGACACCAGGCCATCCTCCAAAAGTCTTCGCCTCACTGTGCGTGCAGATGCACTCACACCTGCCTGCTGCCATTCCTGAGCAAGCTCTGTACTGGTGGTGCCCCGATCCCGCAGATGAATCAACTTTAGGAGACATATTTGTGTCATTCTCATAACTTTTGGCCACGACTGTAGAGATACTTGCTAACATCAGACATTACATAAAGCAGGGGTAGGCAACTACATTCAGGTGCAGGCCGTTTTTTTTCCGGACTGGATATAGGTGGGTCCGGAATATATTTATAATAATTTGCACACTGCAAATTGTCCACAACTTAGCCCAAAAAGAGATTTGTATTTGAAAAGAAAAATAATTTCATACCTTGATTACGTTGAGAAACCATCACATATGCCCCTTTTTTATTCATGGGAATACTTCTTTATATGAATTCCTGGGCCCAGATTCACAAAACACTTCTTACGCAAAAACTTAAGAAGCTGCTCAAGAAAAGAAAAAAAGACATTCATATTCCTCAACAATATCTTACGATTTAATGATTTTCTTATGAAGTCCTCAAATATCTTCTTACGAATTTAGCTCGCTATCTAGCTAGCAATGGCAATCATGTTAGCATATTTCCTACTGAGATTACTGTTCTAAATGTTCTTTGGTTTAAAATAATCAATACTGAAACTTTCAGATGAAGTTTGTGAGGGAATTAAACATGTTCAATTGCTTTCATAAGTTTATTATTTCACTGCCCTGAGTTTAAGACAAGGGTTTAGCTATCTTGGAATTAAGAACAAATCCCCAAACTTTATTTTTAGGATTTTATTTCTTCTTAACTTTTTGCTTAAGGAGAAACATAAGAAATAGTGCAAGAACATTTCCAGTAACCTTTTTGATGAATAGGAACTTTGCTTAACTTTCTTCATAAGTCTATAGTTAAGGAAAAAATGTCAGTTAAGAAGAATCTGGGCCCTGGTCTTCTGGAGAAAAAAAAACGCTTGTTGCCGATCCCTGCCATAATGTATCTCACCAAAGCTCCACCTTAATGGCCAGGTGCAACTGACATCTCTATTGGAGGACTGTAACAGATGCACCTGTCTTGAGAAGTGCATCTCCTTTATCCTCCCTCCATCCCCTTTTAATCCTCCTCCTCCTTTTTAGTGTCTCCCCAGGCAGACGAGAGACATCTCCTTGAGTGGCCTGATAATAAGCTGAGTGGAGTGCTGCTGATGGACACCCCCCTCCTTCCTTCCTTCCTTCCCTCCCCCTCCTCCGTCACTTCTTCCTCCTCCCCTCAGGCTCTTACCCCCCCCCCCCCCCACGCACACACACACACACACACACATACACCAGGGCTGAATCACCAGGACCTGCTTCAGAGCGATGCCGTCTCCATCATACCAGACAGCTGTGCTTGAGTGTGTGCCTACCTCAGCCTGCCTCTTTCTCTCTTGATTTTTCTCCTGTCCCTCTCTCTCTCTTTACCCCATCTCTCTCTTTCCTTTCTCTCTACCTTAGACACTCTCATCCACTCCCGCTTCTCTCTTCCTCTCTCTTTCACCCCTCCCTCCCTCTCTCACTCTCCCCTCTCTCTTTCTCTCACCCACCCTCCTCCCTCTCTCGCTCGGCTGTCCTTGACGGTGCTCTGTGGAGGAGCAGAGCACTGTAGTGCTGGGTTGTGCAGGAGGAAGCAGGCAGCCAGCCTTTGCCCAGTGGATACATACTGTTCTGTCTCTTCCAACGCTGCTGCCGTTACCCGGGATACGCAGTCGGCCTGCCGTGCTGCCAGGGGAGTCGAGGGCTGATGCCAGTCTGCCATGTCGGCTGAGTGCCAACCTAAGGGGAACGCGTTTTAAAGGTGAGCTGCACAGCCTTTACCGCCCGGACTGTTTACCTTTTTGTCTCGATTTAGATCTTGTTTTCTAGTCTTTCCCTCTCTCTGCCCTTCTCTGCTCTCATCTCTGCTTCTGCCTATCTCTTATCATCTCTGTTCTCCTCTCTTGTCCTCTCTCCATCTCTCGCTCCTCTCTCTCTCCCTCCCTCTCTGAGCCTGCCAGCCCTATCCTCCGACAATGCTTTTTGTTGTTGGAAACAAACCCCCTCTTTTGGGAACAAGCTGTGCTTGCTTTGGGATGTGTTTGTCTCGTTTGGTGCGGTCATTTACGCCAAGCTATCCTCACGCTGACTGAATAGAGCGCTTATTAGATATTCAGCTGCATTGACCCATGTAGTTCTGTCTGGGTTGTTGTCAGGCTATTAAAGCTACTGTTCACTGTTTTCCTTCACTCCCCTCGTTTGATTTCTCCTGAGGTATATACCCTCCTGAAGTCTGTTGCAACATTTAGCAATCCTCTGAAAGTGAGATATATTCTAAAATGTAGGAGATTAATGTGTTCTATGAATTTATTTTTCTTCTGGGTATCTGAATCTTTCTAAATATCTGCCTCTCCATCTCTCTTTCCCTCTCCCCTCTCCTCCTTTTCTTTTTCTCCATCTCTCCATCGTCCTCGTCCTTCTCTCTCTCGCCGCCACGTGAGTGTCCGTCTTCCCCCAGGGTTGTTTGTGTTGTTCCTAACAAGTGAACACACAGATGGGACACGGCGTGTTCACACAGCCTAACGAGCAAGCCCCCTCTCATCATGTCCAGTGATAAAATACTGCAACTCATGGGGAAAGACACACTGTCCTTCTAAACCATAACACCCCGTAGGACTGTGTCATTGCAGTCTGAAATGTCTTCCTTTCCTAGTTTCCTTTCCTTCATGGGCACTGACCTGTGAGGACTCAATTGGTTAGAGAAATATAATGGAGTTATATCCTATTGTCTCACTTTTCTGTTATCATGGAAAGGTTACAAGGAAGTGTTGCTATGTAAACATAGGGAGCCAGCTTGGACTCAACACAAGGTAGTGGTGTAGTAGTTGTGGACAGTGTATAATGGTACATGAAGTTGTCTAGGACTGAGCTTTTGTAATAGGCCACGTTCCTCCAACTGTCTGGCCCCATGGCCATCACTCAACCCCTAAACCTGTCTCTGTCTGCAGGAAGTGATTAGGCCATATTTCCTGCCCCTCCCTTCATCCATCATCCCTACCTTCTCTGACGCCGTTGACTCCTCCTCAAGTGGGTAACTGGTTGTACGGCTTCATCGAACCTCTGAGAAGCTGGCTGTTCTCATTATCGTTATAACACAGTGTTAAAGTGTGTGTGTGTGTTCGTAAGGCCATTATCGTTGATATCTTCTGTCTTGTGATTTCTTTATCATCAAGGTTTAGTGTGTGTGTGTGTGTGTTCGCACGTAAGAACCCCGTTTGTCATATATATTGAGACCAGTCCCTGGACGCAGACACAGTATGTTGCCTCCACACTCATTCTCTCCTCTCCCTAGTTTTATGTCCCTGTAAGTGATCCATGGTGGGACGCTCAGTCTTGGGACCAGGGTATGAACGCGTGCTGTGTGTGCTGAGTGTGTGAGAGCATGTATCTCGATATCTGTGTATGTGGCAATCTATGTCCTGTCCACACCTCATGCATGTTTTAAGGAACCATGTTCTGGCAAAGAGGCCACCCCATAGATTTGTTGGAATAGGGGTCATGAGAGGGAAGTGGGGGGGGTTGGGTTTAGGTGTGCACTGCCTAAATTGCATCCCTCAGAATCGACTGTTAGCCCCCACTCCTTTTCCACATACCATCAGAGTGGGCCAATGTCTGCCCAGCGAGACTCAATTCTGCTGCTAATACGATGAGATTCCCTCAGACATCCCGCCAGGGAGGGAAGGCAATGCCATTATTTTTCCCAAACAAACCACGCGACGTGAATAGTGAGATCCAAAATCACATATTTAAGCAGATTGCATATGAAGTATATTTCACCTTTAAAGGTGGACTTCAGGATTTTGGCAAATAAGCATTTATTTCCTTCCCTAGAGTCAGATGAACTTGTGAAGACATTTTTTACGTCTCTGTGTGCAGTTTCTATTCCTTTAAACCATCAGTACAGCACATCCTACAGTTCAATCATCTGTTGTCTGTACTGCTACGGCTCACTAGCTTGTTGCTTTATGGAGGATGATGCTCTGCTCATCACTGTCTTTCTCCTCATCTCAGTCATCTGCTGCACTACACTACAGACAGGAAGTTCTCTCTCTCTCTGTGTGTGTTTATGTGACTGTTGTATCTGCCACACACACAGCTCTATCTCAGGGCGTTTCCTCTACGTGATGTACTGCAATACCCAGCACTGTCAGGAATCTCTGTTTGTGTCCCTCTCCGCTCCCCCTCTCCACAACAAGAGGACGGATTGATACACTAACTTTGGTGCACAGCTCTTACTAGAAGAGGTTATCGAATGGATGACTCATACAATAAAAAGCTCTTAGGGTGTACAGTACCAGTCAAAAGTTTGGACACACCTACCCATTGCATGGTTTTTCTTTATTTTACTATTTTTTTACATTGTAGAATAATAGTGAAGACATCAAAAGTATGAAATAACACACATGGAATCATGTAGTAACCAAAAAAGTGTTAAACAAATCTAAATACATTTTATATTTGAGATTCTTCAATGTAGCCACACTTTACCTTGATGACACCTTTGCACACTCTTGGCATTCTCTCAACCAGCTTCACCTGCAATGCTTTTCCAGCAATCTTGAAGGAGTTCCCACATATTCTGAGCACTGGTTGGCTGCTTTTCCTTTACTCTGCGGTCCAACTCTTCCCAAACCGTCTCAATTGGGTTGATGTCGGGTGCAGCACTCCATCACTCTCCTTCTTACAAATAGCCCTTACACAGCCTGGAGGTGTGTTGGGTCATTGTCCTGCTGAAAAACAAATGATAGTCCCACTAAGCGCAAACCAGATGGGATGACATTTCGCTGTGGAATGTTGTGGTAGCCATGCTGGTTAAGTGTGCCTTGAATTCTAAATAAATCACTGACACCCCACACCATCACAACTCCTCCTCCATGCTTCACGGTGGAAACCACACATGCGAAGATCATCTGTTCACCTACTCTGTGACTCACAAAGACACGGGGGTTGGAACCAATAATCTCAAATTTGGACTCATCAGACCAAGGACAGATTTCTCCAGGTCTAATGACCATTGCTCATGTTTCTTGGCCCAAGCAAGTCCTTTAGTAGTGGTTTCTTTGCAGCAATTCGACCATGAAGGCCTGATTCACACAGTCTCCTCTGAACAGTTGATGTTGAGATGTGTTTGCTACTTGAACTCTGTGAAGCATTTATTTGGGCTGCATTTTCTGAGGCTGGTAACTCTAATGAACTTATCCTCTGCAGCAGAGTTAACTCTCTCTCTTCCTTTCCTGTGCACTTGAAGAAACTTTCAAAGTTCTTGATATTTTCCAGGTAGACTGACCTTCATGTCTTAAAGTAATGATGGACTGTCATTTCACTTTGATTAGTCTAGCTGTTCTTGCCATAATATGGACTTGGTCTTTTACCAAGTAGGGCTATCTTCTGTATACAACCCCTACCTTGTCACAACACAACTGACTGGCTCAAACTCATGAAGAAGGAAAGAAATTCCACAAATGAACTTTAAACAAGGCACACCTGTTGATTTAAATGCATTCCAGGTGACTACCTCATGAAGCTGGTTGAGAGAATGCAAAGCTGTCATCAAGGCAAAGAGTGGCTACTTTGAACAATCTCAAATATAAAATATTTTTCATGGTGTTGATGTCTTCACTATTATTCTACAATGTAGAAAATAGTAGAACTAAAGAAAAACCCTTGAATGAGTAGGTGTGTCCAAACCTTTTGACTGGTAAATGATTCCTTCATTAAGCTAACATTGATGTTTTCATCCCACTTTTGTGCATGTTTTTCTTGCCCTTTTTGTCTGTTTATTGATGTCCGTCTTTTCAAATACAGGACTTATCTTAGCATTCCATATGTTTTCTGTCTCTCACCGGGACTCACATCTACATGCACGCACGCATGCACAGAGAGCATTCACCCCCCTCCCACACACACATATTCCTGTGTTGCACTAACCATGCTGCTGTGTCCTGCCAGGGCTACAGGGCCACGGGCAGTAGGCAGCAGATGGCCTCTCTCTCATGGGCCCCCTGCCCACTCACCTCCCCTCTTCCCCTCTGGGCTGGTGCAGTCAGCACACTATTAGTGGCTTCTCCATCTACAAACCAGGGGAGATTTAGGCTGAGTCCCATTTCTATCAAATGGTCTCCTTTCCTTATCTCCTTCCTCTCTGATGATCATTGATTTAAATGACTGGCTGTCCATTACTATTAAATGGTCACCGTTTCTAGCCATTTTGACCATGGCTCTAAGACTGCATAGGTGGAACCAAGGGGTTGCTTGGCTTTCATGTGGCAAATGATAGGAGCATGGAGCTATTTGGTGTCACATATTCAATGAGTAACTGAATGTCTAAAAACTGAGGGTGCATCATTCATGATGAAGCTGCACTTTTGGATAATACTTTCTTTGTCTGAAGTTGTGCAGAATTTTTTAATGCGAAGAATCAAGTGTCTTGAGGCAGTTAATCACAGATGTGATGTTTGTTGCAAACTCTAATGCAGTAAGTGTATTATTGGCTGGATTAACCCCCAGGCCAGTTCTGGTAGAAGTGGATTTTGAAGAGAAAAACAAAAGCCCAGCTATGTTTTTAAAGAAAATAATCAGCCACTGTTCTCACAGACTGCAACAAACTACTCTGTCCAATGCTTACAACTGTTACTGTAGCTATATAATGACCAGTACTGTGTTCCCCAAGCATCCATAACAGCACAGAGCTACCATCCATTAGAGTTTTCTGATAAGGTAGAATAGATCTAAAGGATACTGTCCAGAGTGTCGATTGGAGTTCACAGATAAGATAGGGGGGTTAACGGGCACAAGATTGGGTGATTCGCAGGACAACCCAAGCTAGCTTGGGGCAACTTTAATCATCTTCATTTGCAACAATCTTACCACAACCTTATGTATCTTCATTTGATCCTGAATGTTCTATTCGTTTTGTTTGTGGAGTTAAGTCGAAGATATATTTCACATTTGATCCACTAAAATATCTATACTTTATCCTACAGTGTAACACCCTCCATTTGAGATGTAATGCATGAACCCCTTTCCACCCCAAATACACACATCATCCATCTTTATCATGCAGCCATTTCTTTAGGAAGGTGTGGAATCCCCTGTGTGTGTTTTTGCTCTCCTCTCATCTCTCCATCCCTTCCATTCTCTCTTCTTTAGCCGCATGTTTAATTACCTGGCTAGCAGGGAAATGGGTCAGCAGTGTGATGATCAGCTGAGCACTCGCGATCAATCACCCTGATGACTATGCTCCCGGGCAGACGTGCCCATTAGCGCATGAGTGTGTTTTTATGTGCATGTGCGTGTGAGTAGAAATGGGGGGGGGGGGGTTTGCTGCTCATTTTCTGGTAAATTCCTAATGTGATTTCCTTGAGGGTTCTTCCAGGGAGAAACAGCCACGGGGCTAAGCGTTGTAGCAGACAGACGAGACGAGGAGGCTTGTTAGATGATGGGGTGGTGAAAGCTAAGCTAAGGGCTGCAGGCCGACTAAACTTGTCGATATACATAAATGCATCGACTCATTGCGCTCTGTCTCTCTCTCTCTCTCTCTCTCTGCACTGTAGTCTTTTATGTTTTTGTTTCTACAGTACCAAATCTCGAATTCTATCCCCCTCGCCCTCTCCGTTTCTCTCGCTCTCTCTCTCCTCTCTCTTTCTCTACCCCCTCTCTCTTCACAGTGCCCATTGCGCCATGTCTGCCACACAGCTGGAGGAGACAGAAAATGTTTTTGGTGAGTGTTTCTCTCTCTCTCTCTGAGTGTGTGTTTGTGTCTCGCACATTTAATGAGCGTTGTACATGTGACACACGAACGAAGATTGTGTGTGTGTGTGTGTGTGTGTGTATCAAAGAAAGATACACAATATGAGGCACACAGACATGGTGTGTGTGTCTGACCTAAGCTGTGTGTTCTGTGCGCTGGTCCTATAACTTTCTGAATACCGTGGGTCAGGGAAATCTGTTGAACATGAGGGGGTCTGTTCTTGTAATGATACGTGGGAAGGCCTATGCTATGAAATCTCATGACTGCCCTTCTCAGCCAAAAGGGCGGTCTAGTCAGGCTACACATGCACACAGACGTACACACACACACAAACACTCCATGTCCTATTTTAAGAAAATCAATTCCTAAAGAGGCTATGACTCAGACTTCTACATCACAGCACCTTTTGTATATAACGTTGTAACCAGCAGTGACCAAGCTACCTCTCAGTCAGAGTCCTATAAATACTACCTATTCCCCTTCGGAACAGCTCCCAGGTCACCTCTCTCTTCCTGAATAAGACACCCCAGCACTAATTTGGAACATCACCCTTTGTGTGGACTCAGCCGTTTGGGTCTCAGCGGTGTCGGGTCCAATTCCCCAATGTGCCGACTAGTGCATACCTGCCCTCCTCTACCCCTCTGACACTGTCTTATTGGCCCAGACGCCCCAAATGAGCTCAACTCCTCTGAAAACCAGAAATTGCAACGGTATTATGGATTCACTTGGCTAACATTGAAACGTGCATCTACCTGCCTGTCATTCGCTGCCTCGGATGTGAGATATATTATGAGTGTGTTGGCATTTGTGTGTGTGTGTCTCCACAGCACGTCTTTCAGATATTCAGTCAATAAATTTGACAAAACAAAACAGCCAGTGGATTAGCCTGACAGTCTCGAAATGTTGGCAGTGGGCAACACTAATACACATTTTTGAACTGACCATATCTTGTTTGCTTCGCCAGCTCTCAGCCGTTTTCTTAATATACTGTACACCCCCACCCCCGCTTTCCTCTAGTGATGCGCCTGTGAGATTGACCTTCATACCTCTCCAAAAAGGCCCACAGGGAAATATAGAGTCGGGGGGTAGTGCGCTCTGTATACCTATAATGGGGGTGGCTTGTAGTATATCTTTCTCCCACCTACTCTATGTACTGTATGGTCTGTGTAGAATCCAATAAGGGGTGGGATGATGGCTTATGGGGGATGAGAGGGGGATGTGGCTTGGTTTGGTCAATATTTAATGGTGCCTTTTAGCACAGAGACGAGGTCTAATAAGAGCAGGGGGATAATGTGCACCGCAGGGGGTAACAGAATGGTAACACAATAGAGAGGTGATTCTGGGCCTCTCAGTTCACCATTCTCCTTCACCCCATTTTACTCCTCCTTGTAGTCTCGTATAATGTTGTGAACAGGAGGGTTGATATACTGGAGCCAAGAAATGTAGTCTTTTAAATGTGAGGGATTCATCCTGTAAAATAGCTTGTTGCGGTTGTTGTCTGTTGTCTTTGGGGTTGCTGTGCTTGGTCTCCCTTGACTCGCTCAGTGGAAACGTGGTAGAGAACGTAGGCGGGGGAGAGCAGGACAGTTTCCCTCTGCGGCAGTTCGGCCTGTCTGCCTTCATTACTGGCTGTGTACATCCTAATACTGAACCATGAGGCCAGCCAATACATAGCTCATCCAATGAACCACAAAGACAATGTCATACTGAACTAGCAGTCACAGTGCTATCGTAGCACACAGCCCATAACACACTGAACCCAACCTAACGCCGTACAGTTTCAATCTTATAGGCTGAGAATTCATATCCACTGAAACCTTGCACTGATGTTCTTTATATAAAGCTTGTTTAAGGCTTCAGTTATACTGAACCAAACCTTGCTTCCGGATACAAAGCATGTATCATATAGTAAACCAACCTTTTACATTACCACTCAGGGAGCTAAACCAAACATGTACAACCCAAAACAGAGCCTGTATCACACTCCAACCTAGCTCCGTTCCAACAGAGATAGAAAAGGACCTGTTTTAGGGCTGAATCAGGGGCCTGTAGAATGGATGATTATCAGTGTTTGGTTGGCCTGCATCCCACAGGGAACTCACTCTGCTGTTGCTATAGCCGTAGCATTGATTGCTAGCTTTATCTCAACCCCCACCACCTAACCAGCTTGAGGAACCAGCACCAATCCGAAACGGCAAAGCACTCAATTCCATTCACCCCCAGATTGCGTAAAATTGAATTTAATGAACCTTACACTCTACCACACTGAGTTGGAGTGTTGTGGTTTTGGACTCGATAGCCCAAGCTAGACCCAGTGGTGTCTATCTAGACAAATTAGCTTTGAGTGCTGCTTGAGTTTTAGCATGCTGTGCAAGGACGTTACCACTCGACTACACTACTAGAGCAATTCACTTCTGTGCTCAATTCTATTTCAGGAGAGATGTGTGACATGCAGGAGTTGGAACCGATTTATTTTCCCTTATCGTTCATAACAGAACTGTAACAATGTGCGCTGAGAGTCGGGAAGCAAGTTCAGGGAGTGAGTGTTTTAATAAAAGAAACGGAACATAATACAAAACAAGAACCTCGAACAACGCACAGACATGAAACAATGACGCCTGGGGAAGGAACCAAAAGGAGTGACATACAGAGAAGGTAATCAAGGAAGTGATGGAGTCCAGGTGTCTGACGATGCGCAGGTGCAAGTAACGATGGTGACAAGTGTGCGCCATAATGAGCATCCTGGTAACCTAGAGGCCGGAGAGGGAGCACACGTGACAAGAACCAGTATGTATTTTTTTCAGTTCCATAGTTCCGACCAGCAAAATAAAGTTCTGAACTGGTTTGAACCCCAAAAAAGTCACCGCTAATAATCAGAATTATACCTCTGGAGGGGAGCGGCTTCTACAAAGGAACTTTGAATGTCTTTTGAACTTCAGAGAGTTGGTTTAACATTGTACCAAAGCTAACTAGCTAGCTTTTGTGTGCAGAGCGACACCAGAATTAAAATAAAACATTTGTAGTGAATAAATCCAATGTGAAACGTGATAATTATTTAGTATCCTTAACTAGTGTTGAAAAAGTTAATCCATTCTTCTCTAAAAAAAATCTCTCTTCCTAATTTCTGAATCACACAGTAGTAGGCTAGCAGGCAGGCAGACACTAGAATAAGAGTGAGGAATTTTGAATAGCAGCTTTGTTGCGTTGTTTTTTGTGCGAATGGATGCCCGGAATGTAAAATAATATTATTAACCGGTTCCCATGCTTTTAAAATAACGGTTCTGTTCCATTAAACCCCTGGTGATATGTACTTTACTGTAAGCTGTTTCTAATTTGGACCGAATACAATAAATCTGTAAGATAGCAGATGGCTATTGTTGAGTTGTGTTTTCTGAAGTGAAGGCGGTTCCCTTTCATCGACTGTGAGGTGCATGAAAAGGTATTGGAGACAGGTCTCCTTCATCTCTGAGCATGTAGCCCATAACATGCACAGAGCGGGCAAAAGGCCAGTTGGGGGTTCAACCTTCCTTGTCAGTAGGCTGATGATAGAACTATGGATGGAAAATGTCACTCTGCCTCCATTTGACCACTGCTGGATCACTGAGCAGCACGAAGATTGATTTAGAGTGCACCCCAAATTGCACCTTATTCCATAGGGCCCATAAAGCTCAAGTCAAAAGTAGTGCAAATGTAGGGATCAGGCTGCCATTTGGGACGCAGCCACTGAATGTAGCCATGGTGAGTCATATAGACATATATACATTCATTTTCAAATTCATACTCTCATGTTAAGACAATGTCGTAAGCTAGGACAGAGAGAGCGACGTCCATATTTGCCCGACCACAGTCAAGTCCACCTGTACTGAATCCAGTGGAAGTGCTGCAATATTTTGGAATTCATTGTGCTTTTCTTAGATGAGAATGGATCTCTGGTAATTTAGTGTGATCTGCCACACCTGCCCTTTTACTCAGACTGTTCAGTAGGTGACATGCCAATGACAATATTTATTTGATTTATTTCACCTTTATTTAATCAGGTAGGCAAGTTGAGAACAAGTTCTCATTTACAATTGCGACCTGGCCAAGATAAAGCAAGCAGTTTGACACATACAACAACACAGAATTACACATGGAGTAAAACAAACATACAGTCAATAATATAGTAGAAAAATAAATCTATATACAAAGTGAGCAAATGAGGTGAGAGAAGGGATGTAAAGGCAAAAAAGGCCATGGTGGCGAAGTAAATACAATATAGCAAGTAAAACACTGGAATGGTAGATTTGTAGTGGAAGAAAGTGCAAAGTAGAAATAATGGGGTGCAAAGGAGCAAAATAAATAAATACAGTAGGGGAAGAGGTAGTTGTTTGGGCTAAATTATAGATGGGCTATGTACAGGTGGAGAAATCTGTGAGCTGCTCTGAAAGCTGGTGCTTCAAGCTAGTGAGGGAGATAAGTGTTTCCAGTTTCAGAGATTTTTGTAGTTCGTTCCAGTCATTGGCAGCAGAGAACTGGAAGGAGAGACGGCCAAAGGAGGAATTGGCTTTGGGGGTGACCAGAGAGATATACCTGCTGGAGCGCGTGCTACAGGTGGGTGCTGCTATGGTGACCAGCGAGCTGAGATAAGGGGGAACTTTACCTAGCAGGGTCTTGTAGATGACCTGGAGCCAGTGGGTTTGGCGATGAGTATGAAGTGAGGGCCAGCCAACGAGAGCGTACAGGTCGCAGTGGTGGGTAGTATATGGGGCTTTGGTGACAAAACGGATGGCACTGTGATAGACTGCATCCAATTTATTGAGTAGGGTATTGGAGGCTATTTTGTAAATGACATCGCCGAAGTCGAGGATCGGTAGGATGGTCAGTTTCACGAGGGTATGTTTGGCAGCATGAGTGAAAGACGCTTTGTTGCGAAATAGGAAGCCAATTCTAGATTTAACTTTGGATTCGAGATGTTTGATATGAGTCTGGAAGGAGAGTTTACAGTCTAACCAGACACCTAGGTATTTGTAGTTGTCCACATATTCTAAGTCAGAACCGTCCAGAGTAGTGATGCTGGACGGGCGGGCAGGTGCAGGCAGCAATCAGTTGAAGAGCATGCATTTAGTTTTACTTGTATTTAAGAGCAGTTGGAGGCCACGGAAGGAGAGTTGTATGGCATTGAAGCTCGTCTGGAGCGTTGTTAACACAGTGTCCAAAGAAGGGCCAGAAGTATACAGAATGGTGTAGTCTGCGTAGAGGTGGATCAGAGACTCACCAACAGCAAGAGCGACATCATTGATGTATACAGAGAAAAGAGTCGGCCTAAGAATTTAACCCTGTGGCTCCCCCATAGAGACTGCCAGAGGCCCGGACAACAGGCCCTCCGATTTGACACACTGAACTCTATCAGAGAAGTAGTTGGTGAACCAGGCGAGGCAATCATTTGAGAAACCAAGGCTGTTGAGTCTGCCGATGAGGATGTGGTGATTGACAGTCGAAAGCCTTGGCCAGGTCAATGAATACGGCTGCACAGTATTGTTTCTTATCAGTGGAGGTTAAGATATCGTTTAGGACGTTGAGCATGGCTGTGGTGCACCCATGACCAGCTCTGAAACCAGATTGCATAGCGGAGAAGGTGTGGTGGGATTCGAAATGGTCGGTAATCTGTTTGTTGACTTGGCTTTCGAAGACTTTAGAGAGGCAGGGTAGGATAGATATAGGTCTGTAGCAGTTTGGGTCAAGAGTGTCCCCCCCCTTTTGAAGAGGGGGATGACCGCAGCTGCTTTCCAATCTTTGGGAATCTCAGATGACACGAGAGGTTGAACAGGCTAGTAACAGGGGTGGCAACAATTTCTGCAGATAATTTTAGAAAGAAAGGGTCCAGATTGTCGAGCCCGGCTGATTTGTAGGGGTCCAGATTTTGCAGCTCTTTCAGAACATCAGCTGACTGAATTTGGGAGAAGGAGAAATGGGGAAGGTTTGGGTGAGTTGCTGTGGGGGTGCAGTGCTCTTGACCGGGGTAGGGGTAGCCAGGTGGAAAGCATGGCCAGCCGTAGAAAAATGCTTATTGAAATTCTCAATTATAGTGGATTTATCAGAGGTGACAGAGTTTCCTATCCTCAGTGCAGTGGGCAGCTGGGAGGCGGTGCTCTTATTCTCCAAGGACTTTACAGTGTCCCAGAACTTTTTTGAGTTTGTGTTGCAGGAAGCAAATTTATGCTTGAAAAAGCTAGCCTTGGCTTTTCTAACTGTGTATATTGGTTTCTAACTTCCCTGAAAAGTTGCATATCACAGGGGCTGTTCGATGCTAATGCAGAACGCCACAGGATGTTTTTCACTTGGTTAAGGGAAGTCAGGTCTGGAGAGAACCAAGGGCTATATCTGTTCCTGGTTCTAAATTTCTTGAATGGGGCATGCTTATTTACGATGGTTAGGAAGGCATTTAAAAAAAATAACCAGGCATCCTCTACTGAAGGGATGAGGTCAATATCCTTCCAGGATACCCGGGCCAGGTCGATTAGAAAGGCCTGCTCGCTGAAGTGTTTCAGGGAGCGTTTGACAGTGATGAGTGCATAACAATTTGTCATTGCCAATGCTATGAGTCATGTGCATAATCCGATGCCACATAAGGTTTACATGAAGAGTCATTCTTGATGTTTGTTAGGTGCAATGACCATTAACTGTAATGCTGTTTTAAATTGTTTGTCTGCATTCAATGAAAAACAGTAGGAGGAGTCTGCACCACAATTCAGTTCAGGGAAACCTTCCCTCACACTCTGCCTCAGAATATTATAAAAAAAACTGTTCTAAAACAATGTATTTAAATGAGTTGTAGATAAATTGGTCACATTTGTGTTGCTAAGGAGATTAAATAGATTTTTTTTATATATACTTCATTGAATCTCATGTCCTTGGTGTCCGAGTGTGTTCATCAACACTCCCTTCCTTATCATTATCCCTGTGTCTCTGAACCCCACTGAGTGCCTGCATGGACAGTGTGCTGCCTTGGCATTTCTACATGACTAAAGACCAATTACATTAGAGTGAGCACTCAGCCACGGGAGAGAGGGAATAGGATATGCACATCAAGAAATATGAGTCGAACTTCAGATTTCCTCTTAATTCTCACACAAATCACAAAGACTTGAGTCATATTTTCTCTCTCTTTGATTTATCTCGCTTGTTTTTTTTTCCTGAGTTGTATTACTTTTGGTGTCGGTGGTGGGATCCTTTGAAAATAGGTTCTCAGCTATTTAGCCTAATATTGTCCAGGACAAGATAATTACTATATACTATATATTTCAAAAATCTGTCCCAAACCTGAATGGCTGCAGTGAGCATCAGAGAAGACACCTTCAGTGATATTGTGTTGTTCATAGCTGATGAAAGGTCTCACCACTTTCTTCTGTTGTATCTTATTTTTAGTCTGTCTTGGCTGACTGGCTGGTGTTAGATCCTCTGGTATAGGAGCAGTCAGTGCTGTTCTGTACAGTACAGTACAGTACAGTTTGTGATGAGATCTGAGCGTCAGCATGGGGAGAGAGGGGTATCAGATGAATCCTGTTAGTTGGCACTTTCACTGCAGCGTGGCCGGCAATGAATCATCACTGGCCTCCATTCTGAAACAAAAACAGTAACAAGAGCACTTAGCTGTTGACTCACTCAAATCTGGCCCCTCTGTGTCTCTCCATCACTGTACTGATGCACCTGTTCATGAAGAGGGAGATGGGAAGAATAAAAAACACTAATACAATTTAATTACATATGTTTATATATTTTTTTATATATATATATTTCTCACAAGTAATACATCAATTGAATTCTGTCAGGGCTTTGACTTTCATACATGTTTGATTAGGTTATTGTAATACATGAATCCTTACTACAGTGTCAATGCTTCCCAAGTAAAAAGCTAATGTTTAGTAGAGGGTTAGAGGCACTGTGTTTGGGGATCGATACAGTGCCTTCAGAAAGTATTCAAACCCCTTGACTTATTCCACATTTTGTTGTGTTACAGCTTGAATTTAAAAAAACTCACCCATCTACACACTTTACCAAATAATAAAGTGAAAACATGCTTTTAGAAATCTTTGCAAATTTATTGAACATGAAATTCAGAAATATCTCATTATGGCTATGCTTGATGCAGCCACCACCATGCTTGAAAATATGAAGAGTGGTGTTGGATTTGCCCCAAACATAACGCTTTGTATTCAGGACATAATGTTAGTTTCTTTGCCACATTTTTTTGTGCATGTTTTGGAATATTTGTATTATGTACAGGCTTCCTTCTATCCACTTTGTCAATTAGGTTAATATTGTGGAGTAACTGCAATGTTGTTGATCCATCCTCAGTTTTCTCCCATCACAACCATTAAACTCTCTAACTGTTTAAAACCTGTTGAGGACAGGCGTTCCGCTAGCAGACATCCAATGGAACAGCAGGGTGCGAAATACAAAACATCAAACATCTAATAATTTAAATTTCTCAAACATACGACTATTTTGCACCATTTTAAAGATACACTTCTCCTTAATGTAACCACATTGTCCGAATTCAAAAAGGCTTTACAGCGAAAGCAAAATATTAGATTACGTTAGGAGAGTACATAGACAAAAATAACCACACAGCCATTTTCCAAGCAAGGAGATGTGTCACAAAAACCCAAAATACAGCTAAATGAAGCACTAACCTTTGACGATCTTCATCAGATGACACTCCTAGGACATCATGTTACACAATACATGTATGTTTTGTTCGATAAAGTTCATATTTATATCCAAAAACAGCATTTTACATTGGCACGTGATGTTCAGAAAATGTATTCCCACCAAAACTGCCGGTGAATGAGCACATCAATTTACAAAAATACTCATCATAAACGTTGACAAAATACATAACAATTATTTAAAGAATTATAGATGCACTACTCCTTGATGCAACCGCAGTGCCAGATTTTAAAATAGCTTTACGGAGAAAGCACATTTTTCAATATTTGGGGTACATGGCTCGCCATCAAAGCAAGCTATAAAGACACCTGCCAAGTTCTGGGGTCAACTAAACTCAGAATTAGTATTATAAATATTCTCTTACCTTTGCTGATTTTCGTCAGAATGCACTCCCAGGACTGCTACTTCCACAAGAAATGTTATTTTTGTTCGAAATAATCCATATTTATGTCCAAATACCTCCGTTTTGTTTGTGCGTTCAGATCACTATCCAAAGGCATAATGCGCTAGCGTAATTCGAGACACAAAAAGTAAAAATGTTCCATTACCGTTCGTAGAAACATGTCAAACGTTGTTTACAATCAATCTTTAGGGTATTTTTAACGTAAAAATGCGATAATATTCCAACTCGGACAATAGCGTATTCATTCCCTGTGGCTCAGTTGGTAGAGCATGGTGTTTGCAATGCCAGCATGGTGTGTGCAACGCCAGGGTTGTGGGTTCGATTCCCACGGGGGGCCAGTACAAAAAAAATGCATAAAATGAAATGTATGCATTCACTACTGTAAGTTGCTCTGGATAAGAGCTTCTGCTAAATGACTAAAATGTAAATGTAAAATTCCAGGAAAAAAAGAAGGAACGGCGCACTCGCGGGCTCGCGCATCATCAAGCCCTTTGTCCTCAGGCAGTCCACTCATTGACTGAGCTACTATTCTCTGCCCAGTAACAGGAGAAGGATGAAAAAACTTTCTGAAGGCTGTTCATGGAAGCCTTAGGAAGTGCAACGTGACTCCACAGACACTGTAGTTTCGATAGGGATTCAAAAGAACTACAATTCTCAGATTTCCCACTTCCTGGTTGGATTTTTCTCAGGTTTTTGCCTGCCATATGAGTTCTGTTATACTCACAGACATCATTCAAACAGTTTTAGAAACTTCAGAGTGTTTTCTATCCAAATCTACTAATAATATGCACATTCTAGTTTCTGGGCCCGAGTAGTAGGCAGTTTAATTTGGGTACGTTTTTCATCCGGCCGTGAAAATACTGCCCCCTATACCTTAACAGGTCCGTTACCATTGGCCTCATGGTGAAATCTCTGAATGGTTTCCTTCCTTTCAGTCAACTGAGTTAGGAAGGTCGCCTGTATCTTTGTAGTGACTGGGTGTATTGCTACACCATCCAAAGTGTAATGAATAACTTCACCATGCTCAAAGGGATATTCAATGTTGCTTTTTTTACCCATCTATCGATAGGTGCCCTTCATTGCGAGCTGTCTGAAAATCTCCCTGGTCTTTGTGGTTGAATCTGTGTTTGAAATTCACTGCTCGACTGAGGGGCCTTACAGATAATTGTATGATTCGGGTACAGAGATGAGCTAGTCATTCCAAAATCATGTTAAGCACTATTACTGCACACAGAGTGAACAACATTTTACTCCAGAAGTTATTTAGGCTTGCCATAACAAAGGGGTTGAATACTTATTGACTCATACATTTCAGCTTATTATTTTTAATTAAATTGTCAACATTTCTAAAAACATAATTCCCTCTTGACATTATGGGGTATTGTGTGTAGGCGGGTGACACAAAATGTAAACAATATTAAATTCAGGCTGTAACATAAGAAAATGTGGAAAAAGTCAAGGGGTATGAATACGTTCTGAAGACAAGTATTCAGGTAGATCAATGTTCATCCCCCACAATCCTCTGCTGACTCAGCCACAGGAGAATGCCCAATGTGATTAAATAGATTCATTGTCATGTATTTGGGGGCTGGGGGCTGGATGAATGGAGTGAAGCATGGAGGGATGAGGGGAGGGGTGGGAGAGATAATTGATGGAAACGCTGAAGGACTCTCAGATTGGTGTCAAGAGGTTGAAGGCAAAATAATCGTTCCTCTGGGTTCACCACAGATAGAGGATGTTTGAGCAGGAGGAGGATCAGAAACACATTTCACCTGATCAGTTAAACTCCTCAGTGTGACATGCAATGGTGGTATGGTGGTTGTAATCTCATCTTGAACCTTCTCGTAACACAGAAAGTAGAGGATTTCTTTTTACATGCATGGGTTTAGCTTTTGCCCAGTAGTTTATCTTTCTAGGTCCCAGGTGAAAGGAATATGTTAAAATAGCTGTAGTCTAACGTTTAGGTCTGGGCTTTCCTTGTAACACATTTTGCATGGATCTGTAAAAAGCACTTCTGAAATCTGTCTCCAGTACTTATTTGAGCTTTTCTCTGTGAATTTCCCTCAGAACCGAATGATCTGACTATCGTAATTTTCTCTGTGTTCTACCTTCAGACCTGAACGAGGCCATCCCAGAGACAGAGCTGCTGGACAACAGCATACAGAAGGGGCGTGCCCAGCTGTCCGTCAAAGCCAGGAGGCACCGCCCCTCTCGCTCTCGCTTCCGAGACAGCATCAGCTCCACAGAGGGAGATGACAGTCTGGAGAGGAAGGTGAGTGACAGGCATGAGAGCCAATCAATCGATGACATGGACTCTCAAAGGGACAGGCACACCCACAAGACACATTCCTTTGTAGTCTGATGATGACCTTGTAGCATGTGATAACAAAAGGCAAGGGCCTCGCTTCCAGACAAACTAAACACCTTCTTTGCCCGCTTTGAGGATAATACAGCGCCACCGTCACGGCCCGCTAACAAGGACTGTGCCCCAACCCCCGAAGTGGAGATGTTGTTTCCTACCTTCACCACCTGGGTCTCAACCCCGCCCTGTGCATTTGGGTCCTGGACTTTCTGACCGGCCGTCCCCAGGTGGTGAAGGTAGGAAACAACATCTCCGGCTTCGCTGACCCTCAACGCTGGGGCCCCACAAGCGTGCGCGCTCAGCCCCCTCCTGTACTCCCTGTTCACCCATGACTGCGTGGCCATGCGCGCCTCCAACTCAATCATCAAGTTTGCAGACGACACAACAGTAGTGGGCTTGATTACCAACAACGACGAGACAGTCTACATGGAGGAGGTGAGGGCACTTGGAGTGTGGTGTCAGGAAAACAACCTCTCACTCAACGTCAACAAAACAAAGGAGATGATCGTGGACTTCAGGAAACAGCAGAGGGAGCACCCCTCCCTATCCACATCGAAGGGACAGTAGTGGAGAAGGTAGAAAGTTTCAAGTTCCTCGGAGTACACATCACAGACAAACTGAAATGGTCCACCCACACAGACAGTGTGGTCAAGAAGGCGCAACAGCGCCTATTCAACCTCAGGAGGCTGAAGAAATATGGCTTGTCACATAAAACCCTCACGAACTTTTACAGATGCAAAATCGAGAGCATCCTGTCAGGCTGTATCACTGCTTGGTACAGCAACTGCACCTCCCTCAACCGCAAGGCTCTCCAGAGGGTGGTGCGGTCTGCACAACGTATCACCGGGGGCAAACTACCTGCCCTCCAAGACACCTACAGCACCCGATGCCAAAAAGATCAAGGACAACAACCACACGAGTCACTGCCTGTTCACCCCGCTACCATCCAGAAGGCGAGGTCAGTACAGGTGCATCAAAGCTTGGACCGAGAGACTGAAAAACAGCTTCTCTCAAGGCCATCAGACTGCTAAACAGCAATCACTAACTCAGAGAGGCCGCTGCCTACATAGACTCAAATCACTGGCCACTTTAATAAATGTATCACTAGTCACTTTAATAATGTTAACATATCTTACATTACTCATCTCATATGTATATACTGTACCTTATACCATCTATTGCACCTTGCCTATGCCACTCGGCCATCACTCATCCATAAATGTATATGTACATATTTTTATTCCATCCCTTTAGATTTGTGTGTATTAGGTAATTGTTGGGAATTGTTAGATTACTTGTTAGATATTAATGCATTGCTGGAACTAGAAGCACAAGCATTTCGCTACACTCGCATTAACATCTGCTAACCATGTGTATGGGACCAATAGAATTTGATTTGTATAGATATTTGTATAGACAGCACCAAGGGAGACTTTAGTTATTTATTAAGCATTTTATGTGGTCACTATACCATAATACTGCACACATGTAGCTAAGTAACATAGCAACTAGCGCTCTATAACTAACAGCACTGTGCATGCCTATACACGTGAGTAGATCCTGATTGGTTGATAAACAAACCTTGACTCAATCAGGCATTGAATCATGTTTCACTGCTTCATTTGACAATCCGATTTTATGGGTTGAATTCTTTAGATTCAAACCCATTTAGTTGTAGATGGTAAAAGACCGTGCAACCATCCATATGAATTCCGTTTCTTAGTCCTAGAACTCAGTTCAGATGATATGGAGATTATCAGAAGAGAGAATGTCTCCATGGCCTAGGCTATTTTGGAGGGCATTGGAGAGTGTGCCTCGCTCTCTTCATATCTGTTGTTTGGTCATTTTTTTGACTATTTTCTCTCACTAGAGTTGGGGTCAATTCAAATTGCATTCCAGCCCAATCAGGCATTTCATTGGACTGGCACTCAATTTGAAAAGTACCGTACTACAGTTATGAGCATTTTCCCATTCAAATTTCATGTCCAATTATTCCTTACTATACAGGAGATGGAATGGAATTGACCCAAACTCATATGTCCCTAATTGTGTTCATGAGTGGGTGCGTGCATGTATTTATATATATGTAAGCGCATGTTTGTGTGCGTGCATGTATGTGTGTCTGTCTGTGTGTGTGTGTGTGTGTGTGTGTGCATATGTGTGTCTGGGTGGGTGTGCTTATTGTTTGTCTCAGTCAGTTCCCATTTAAACATGTTGTGGTGTTTCTGAATCTTTGTGCCATAGTGTCTGGACAGCCCATTGCACTCCGTCCGTTCCCCCCTCCACTCCACCCTGCGAGGAGGCTCCTCCCCTTCGCCTGATTCGCTCCTCTCCTCGTCCTCCCCTTGTCCCACCTTACAGAGCCCCGTCTTCTCCTTCGACACCTCCTCCTTACGGCGCTCCCCGGAGGAGGGCGGGACCGGGTCACTAGCCCCTCGGGGGCGGTACCGCCAGCTGACAAATGCCACGTCTCAGGAGGCCCTGGTGACCACGCCCAACAGCTCTCCCTCCAAGTCGTGTCCCAGTTCGGACTGCTCGCCTGTTTACATTCGACGAGCACGACGCCCAGACAGTGAGGGTAAGAGAGGCAGCCATTCGCGTTGGGCAAGAAAATCCTCATCCTAGTTATTACAGTCCAAATCCCCACACTAAGAATTAAATGCCCTGTGATATTAACTTTGGTATATTAAGCCTAAGAGGCAAAGCACACACACAGCAATTAAGTGGATTATTGGCTAAGCCATAAATGTATTGATACACAACCACCATTACTGCCATACCATTAAGGCCACACCAACATGTTGGTAATGGTGAGTTAATGTATCAAAAAATGCTTTGTCTAACCATTAATGTGCCAATTGCCAGTTTCATTGTTTCTCAGTGTTAGTTTCAGAAAACAGTCGAGACACAAGCCCGGCCGACCCCGGCAACAACAGCCTTATCTTCGACAAGAAGACCAAGAGGAGGTTCTTGGACCTGGGGTAAGTGCTCAATATTGAGACATTTAAACTGTTTACATTGTGAACACATTGTAAATTGGTCAGTTTCAAAACTGGTGCTTTCTGTTGATTTTAACCCACTGTTTTGTTGTTCTTCTGAAGGGTCACATTGAGACGCTCCTATGTGAGAGTCAGAAAAGACAAGTCAAACAGACTGTCAATGGGAAGCCGGTGAGTCCATGGGAAGCCATTTTGGCTCTGTCCCTTTGTTTCAATACAGGAGGCAAAATGTTGGCTGTATTAGACCTAGTTAGCACATGAGAGGCATAATTTTGTCTCTTTCAGTTAGCATATTGAATATCTCTCTTTCACTGCACAGGGAGTCATCTGAGAGCCCGTCCAGGTCCTCTGGCTCGTTCGTGCCTTTCTCCTGGTTCACTGACAGCGCCAGGGGCTCTGTGTCCTCCGGGGCAACCCCGCCCTGCTCCCCCAAACTGGTCTCACAGGACTGCAGCCCCCGCAAGTCCAACTCTCAGGTAACTCACATCCACAATAAGATATAGACACATCCAGATACCATATTTAGGTCAGACTGCGCTATTGTGTTACTACTACCATTGTCCACTTTGTGTTTTTATCATTATCAGAGGCCTCATGTGTTTATGTTAGCATTAGCATATAGGCTAGTCTTCATTTCATGTCTGTCATTGAGATTTCTGCCACGTCTGACAACGAAAATGATGAAAATGGACAGAAGGCCGTGTGCTGTTATGGTTCTGGATGGCCAGATAGTTAGCAACAATCACAAGAAACTGTCATGTGGTGAATCGTAAGTGGCTCGTTTCAGCTCGTTTAAACTTGTTCTTGATACCATGTCTTGTTTTGAGATGTTTTGACTGTCACCTCTATGCTAATATGGGGGGAAAAAATGCTAGATAGCTAGCTAACCAACAACTGTAATGATGTATTTGAGAGATAAGTGCTCATTGTGTAACTGTAATTATGTTTTCAAGAAACATTGGAGCCAAAATATAGTTTACATGTTGTCAACAATCTAGGCCAACACCTGTTTTTCCCCATACTGTAGTTGTGCATGCGTCGGTTTTGTTGCTAATCAACCAACCCGTCTATACATTCCACAGTTTAAATAACCGAGAAAAGGATGCTGCTGTTACCTTTGGAGATATGCCAAATGCTTTTAACAAATCTTTTCAAATGAATTGCCAAGAAAGTGAAAACTTTCACCCACTGGGTCTGAGCTTCAAATGCACATCAAATGAAAACAGTCAACAGATGAGAGAAGCAGACACCAGAGATATAACACTGCTATAAACAGTCTTGCGTAGATGCGACTAGCATCGTCAAGTTCGTCATCCTTCATAAGCCTCTCTCCCTCTCTCCCCCCTCCATCTCTCTCCCACCCTCACTATCCATCCATCTCTCCCTCTCGCATGTACGCGCGTACACACACACACACACACACACACACACACACACACACACACACACACACACACATACACATATATATATATATATATATATATCAATTTTATATATATATATATATCAATTTTATATATATATATATATAAAATTGATCTGAAGAGGCCCATAGTGTGACAGCTCCTGTGGAGAGTCAGGGGATTGAAACCCAATTAGGAAACAAGGCGAGTTTTCCTCTGAGTCCAAGAGGGTGCTGCTATTCGACATTTATTGACAAGCATGGCTACATTTACACAGAGGGGAAATCGATGGCATTTTGTACGGCACAATGTCACATACTCGTGTCAAATCGACAGATGACTTCAGGAGTTAAAACAAGAACATAGCTTCGATGCAAGAGTCTTCAGTTGATAGATCCGATTGACCACGTTGAGGAATTTTGGTGTTGTCTTCCTCTTACATGTTTTGGTACATGCGCATCTATTGGATGGAAAACATAGCTTAATATACAGACGAAAGAGGCTGAGGCACAGGGTTATAGTGGTTGTCCGTTCAATACCCAGGAAGGCAGACATATGCCTCCCACTGACTTTGCACCAGCTAATTAAAGCCTCTGCCAAAGGCCTAAGTATTTCTAAGGGAAATAGATTATATTTCAGAAGCTTGTGGGCCAATGGCTGTTTAGCTAAGTGGCACAGAAAGGACTGGTAGGAAATATGCAGGCGTCCGATCACACCGTTGATGTAACAAAACAAGGTGTGCGTTCCATATGAAAGTTTTTTTTACATTTATTTCACTGTCAAACGTATAGTTAAGAGCATGCCTGGCTCTTTGAGCTTCATAGCTTTTCTGCTTATGTGCACAATTTGCTTTTATAAATCAAAGGTGTTTATAAGCCGTTGTCAGCACAACAAATATGATATTTTACATATTGAGGTATAGCTCTTCCACAGATGATGACATTCTTTCTGCTAATATGTTCGTGTGTAGCCTGTCCATATCCTTGCCATGAAAACATATAACCAGTAGGTACATGCACAGGACACCTAACAATACATATATTTCTTGTTGGATGGCTCTCTTTGCACACTTTTGCAGTTGTACACAGAAATCCCATGATGCAATCGATGCTGTTGATTTACTCACCTTGGAGACTTGACCGCTGCGATGATTTTAGCTAACCACAACGACAATGTCAAGACAACTAGATTACCGTTTAACAAAAGTAGGAAAGTAGCAGAACATATTTCCAGTTAGTGGCTAATAAATGTTCTAATGCCCATGTTTACATATGCTTTAAAACATATTTTAACTTTTGAAATAACCAATGGCAGTTCGGTGACTTCATGAATATAGCCCTCTATGGGAGAATACACCCATCCACCCCTCTCAGCTTCACTTGGTTTGATCCATTCTGAGTCAAAACCCTCCCAATTATTGGGGCAGGGGGAGTGTTTATACTCTCTAACACCTGCACCATGACACATCTAAAAGCCCCAGTAGCAACATGTTGGGATCATGGGCCCGTCCCAAATAGCACCTTTATTTCCCATAAAGTGCAATACTTTTGACTGCGGGTCAAAAGTTGTGAACTTTATAGGGACTAGAGTGCCATTTAGAACAGAGCTCCATGGGGTTTAATAGTGAGGAGTAGCTATGCAAAGCATCCCAGATGCACTTAGTCACTAGCATAGAGGCTGGAGCCCTTCGCTCTGCATCGCAATTAAAGCTGCAGCTTCCCTTTGACAGCAGAGAAGGCCAATAAATTTCTACCACTGTGTGCCTGTCCAGCTGGGATAATAGCTCTAGTATGCGTCCCAAATGGCAACCTATTCACTACATAGTCCACTACTTTTGAACAGAGCCCTATGGGCCCTGGTCAAAAATCAGTGGTATAAAGTACTTAAGTAAAAATACTTGAAAGTACTACTTAAGTAGTTTTTGGGGTATCTGTACTGACTCACTAAACACAAATGCATTGTTTGTGAATGATGTTGTGAGTGTGCCCCTGGCTAAACATAAATAAAATAAAAATGATTTACAGTTACATTTACTTTTGATACTTAAGTATATTTAAAACCAAATACTTTTACACTTTTGCTCAAGTAGTATTTTACTGGGTGACTTTCACTTTTACTTGAATCATTTTCTAATAAGGTGTCTTTATTTTTTCTCAAGTATGACAATTGGGTACTTTTTCACCACTGTCAAAAGTAGTGCACTATATTGCCATTTGGGACGTAGCCCTAATAAGGCTGGTGTCTGGAGAGCAGGCAGATACCCATGACTTTGCCTTCCTCCTCTGCACTGGAGATTTGGACCTCTGAACTGTGGCTCTCAAGGGGACTGTCAAGGGCCGTTATAGGGCTGTGTGTCTGTGTGACTTTTTTGTGTGCATTTATATGTGTTTGGAGGGGCATCATTTGAGAGGGCAATTAATAAAAAATATGTTTCTGTATTTTTTTTAAAGTGTTACTGCTGTGACCAAACATTTTATCTTTCTAAGCTTAAACTGTTTGAAAGTAAGGTTTACGAACAATGCATTAATATCCTTCTAATGTCAGATGTAATTGATCTTGAACTGGACAAATCAATCAATCCAATACTGTTTGACCACAGTGGTCACAGTCAATGAAAATATCACTGTGCACTTGTACTTAATCCCAATGTGTCAAAGAATACTGGAAACAATGCGGAGAAAACGGTATTCCTTTATCATGGTTGGATAATTTCTCTCCTCTCTCTCCTCTCCCTCTCTCTCCTCTCCAGGAGTCTGCCCTGAGTGATGAGTTCTCTCCGCCCCCCCGTAGTCCCCCCCACGCCTCCAGTGGGACCACAGCCGACTCGTCCTCCCGCTCCTCACAACGCTACCAGACCCTCTCCCAGTCTTCAGACGAGGTAAAGGGCTTCCTAATGCAGTGGTGGTGGTAGTGGGCATTCTCGGCGTAGGACTAAATGGATCTAAACTCGATTTCAGTTCTCAAATCTCTAATAGCGTACCAAGAAAACTCTGAATTATTCTCTAGTAAAATGTGTACCATTACCTGAAATAACCCCAACTGGACATCCTGTAGTTATGTCTTCTTGGTTACCGGTGGCAACTAGCTTACACTATACTATAGCACACACATCATTCAATTTGAAATTCTAAGCAGTTCACTTAAATCCATAACAGTAGAAGTGTAGAGTGTGTGGTCCTGGTGTTTTCAAAGCCTGAAGCTGTGTTCAAATACCCATACTAACATATTGTATACTATATACTTAATGAGTATATACTACATACTATAAGTTCATTTTAGTATACTGTAAACGAACAGTATGCTTTCAGTTGAGCATACTCACTCTTCGCATGTATACCGGAAGTTGATGCTGTTGCTATGCAACCTCTTGCTAGCTAGTTAGCATAACAATTTACTAGTTAGACATTATGACTTCGGGTGTGTTCTTAAATTCAGAGCGTTGTCAGATTGTCCGTTTTATAAATTCTGAGCGTTTCGCTCTCGGAGCGCACACTGGACGCTCGGGCTGAGGAGTAGGGTTGATTTGAGAATTCTGACCTTACAATGACAGTCAAGCACCCCAGCTAACATTGGCTAGCTTGCTAGCTACTTGCAGACACAAATGAGACCACTCTGACCAATTTACTCACCTTAGCAGAGCTGGTTAGGCAGTTTTCATGTTACCCAGAGCGTTGGTGACTGTAACTATTGGCAACAATTTAATTACGCTTTTTTGCCGACATTTACTGACACTGGCCATATTCAACAGGTGTTGAGCCTCGTAAATTCATTATTCTGCGCTCTGGAACTCTTAGACAAGAGTGCTCTGAAATCGGAGCACATAGCCAGAGCAAATTTACGAAAGCACCCGAATATCCATGGAGTAATCAAGTCAATAAACGTTGGGTAGTTAGCCTATAGTTAATATACTGGCAAGTTTGATGTATAAGTAGCCGACTAACGTTACTGCTGTAATAATACGCTATGTGAATTGTAAGGACAGCGTAGCTAATGTAACAGTGTAGGTTCCGTCCCTCTCTTCGCCCCAACCTGGGCTCCTTGCACACATCAACAACTGACACCCACCGAAGCATCGTTACCCATCGCGCCACAAGAGCCACGGCCCTTGCAACGCAAGGGGAAACCCTACTTCAAGTCTCAGAGCGAGTGATGTCACTGATTGAAATGCTATTAGCGCGCACCACCGCTAACTAACTAGCCATTTCACATCGGTTACACTAACAAATTGTCAGCCAATCTAACGTGTAAGGTAACTTATTTGAAAAGTCATTACTTATTACATTGCTCAACATTTTCTTAACATTTGTCATAATTAGTTAAAGCAATGAATATGTATCCGCTCCCGTTGTACTTTGACTGCAATTGACTGCAATTTTTTTCGACTGCAATTTCTTTCAAATTTGGAAACTATGTGAAGCCACGCCCATTTCATGAAGAATTGTATTATGGGCCCTAAAGTTCGGAAATAGTGTCCTCTGCTTGTATACTTCATATTGTGGTGAATTTAGTACGACATCCGGGAACTTTTGGCATGCTAACTAAATGCATACTATGACCAATAAGCATACTATATACTCAATTCAAGTCACAAATAGTGTGGTTAGTGTGAGTATTTGAACACACCTCGAGTATGGCGAGTGCTCTGCGACTTCAAAAACACTCCCTGGCCAGATGCTGTCAGACACGGCTGCACAGTGATTAGGGAATCAATTACCTCCGGTAAACTAGCTCTCTCTCCCACCACATCTGATTTAGCTCAGCATGTTGGATGGGATATTGGGTTTTCAGAGGGGCTTATGACTCTCTCCCTCTCATCTCCTTAAGCTGCCATTACAGAAGGATGCAGGATGCACGTCAGACCTGGGTACAGATAGTATTTGTTTTCTTTCGAGTACTTTAATTGCACTTGATTGTGTGGCGCATGTCTGGCGCAAAGGAACCAATGGAATAGTCTCAAAAGTGCGAACCTTGCCCGTCTGGCTCTCATCCGGCTCCATCCTCTTCTATCACCCTGAGTTAATTTTAGCAGCACTTCACTTGTTCCTGTGCTTCACTGCCGGCAGAGAGACACTGAGAACACCTCAGTGCCTGGCAGACAGAGATAGCCAACCTGACAGGACCATGCTAGCCACCAGGCTTCCAACACCACCAGACCAGGGGTTAGATCAGTTAAACAGTGTTGTTTGTGTGCGCGCGTGCGTACATGTGTGTGACACAAGGGGGTCTAGACTATAGAGGCATTGTAATTGTCACTGCAACCTAAAGAGCAATATCAGTGGGTGTAATAAGGCAGAACGTTAGCTCTGTCACTGCACTGAGAGGGGTAAGGCTACCTTGTTTTGTGCTATTCATGACCACCAGGGGGCAGATGAACATGCTCTTCAGACTGCTACCTCAAAAAAAGCTATTTTTCCTATTAGGGAGCTGAAACAATGCAATTGTACGGAATAACTGAATATCTTGGGCAACCTTCCTTTCAGCCTGTTGACGAGCCACTGTGCCTAGTGTCGTCATGGAGCACCCAGCAGGTGTGCCAGTGGCTGAAGGGGTTGAACATGGAGCAGTACATCTCAGAGTTCACTGCCAGGGACATCGACGGGGAGCAGCTCCTCCTGATGGATGGCACCAAGCTCAAGGTGAGAATGGTTCAGGGAAGGAGACGAGGGAGAGGAGGAGAGGAGTGGGGAGGGTAGAAGGAAGGGGACTAAATTCAAGGAGGAGAGGCAAGGAGGGGGAGCAGAGGAGATGAGGGTAAATGGATGGAGAGGGTCAGAGAATGGAGAGGCGAGGAAGAAGTGCGGATGGAGGAGAGGAAGGATGGCAGATGGATGGAGAAAATGGTAGTGGAGGAGAGGAAAAAAGAGGAAGGGCATATGGGTATGAGTGGGCTGACGAGAACAGATGGTGAAAGGGGAGAAGCGGAAGAGAGGTGACGACGAGATTAGAGGATAAGGTAATGGAGAGGGATGAGAGGAGGTGAGTGCATATAGGATCAAAGTAAAACAGAGTATCTCTGACTCAAATTGAGCCAGTCAAAAACAAACATATTAACACCCACCTACAACAATTTACAGATGGTCTCTTTAAGTATGATCTCACTGCCCTCTGCTGGTGAGTGACCACTTCCATGCCACCTGTGAACTACACTGAACAAACATATAAACCCAACATGGAACAATTTCAAAGATTTTACTGAGTTACAGTTCATATAAGGAAATCCGTCAATTGAAATAAATTCATTAGGCCCCGATCTATGGATTTCACATGACTGAATACAGATATGCATCTGTTGGTCACAGGTACCTTAACAAAGGTAACGACGTGGACCAGAAAAACAGTCAGTATCTGGTGTGACCACCATTTACCTCATGTAGCTTGACACTTAGACACGTAGTTGATCAGGCTGTTGATTGTGGCCTTTGGGATGTGTGTCTGACTTCTCTTCAATGGCTGTGCAAAGCTGCTGGATATTGGCGGGAACTGAAGCATGCTGTCGCACACGTTGATCTGGAGCATCCCAAACATGCTCAATGGGTGACATGTCTGGTGAGTATGCAGGCCATGGAAGAACTCCAGAAATGATCAGCTTGCAGGAATTGTTTACAGATCCTTGCGATATGGGGCAGTCATCATGCTGAAACATGAGGTGATGGCGGTGGATGAATGGCATGACAATGGGCCTCAGGATGTCATCACTGTATCTCTGTGCATTCAAATTACCATCTATAAAATGCAATTGTATTCGTTGTCCGTAGCTTATGCCTGCCCGTACTATAACCCCACCGCCATCATGGGGCAGTCTGTTCACAACATTGACATCCGCAAACTACTCGCCCACACGGCGCCATATACACTGTCGGCCATTTGCCCAGTACAGTCTAAACTGGTATTAATTCGTGAGGAGCACACTTCTCCAGCGTGCCAGTGGCCATCATAGGTGAGCATTTGCCCACTGAAGTCAGTTAGGATGCCGAACTGCGGTCAGGTCAAGACCCTGGTGAGGACGAAGAGCACGCACATGAGCTTTCCTGAGACGGTTTCTGACAGTTTGTGTAGAAATTCTTTGGTTGTGCAAACACACAGTTTCATCAGCTGTCCAAGTGGCTGGTCTCCGAGGATCCCGCAGGTGAAGAAGCCGGATGTGGAGGTCCTGGGCTGGCTTGTTTACACGTGATCTGCAGTTGTGAGTCTGGTTGGATTTACTGCCAAATTCTCTAAAACAACATGGCTTATAGTAGAGAAATTAACATGCAATAGCTCTGGTAGACATTCCTGCAGTCAGCATGCCAATTGCACACACCCTCAAAATTTGAGACATCTGTGGCATTGTGTTGTGTGACAAAACTGCTCATTTTAGAGTGGCCTTTTATTTCTCCTAGCACAAGGTGCACCTGTGTAATTATGCTGTTTAATCAGCTTCTTGGTATGCCGCACCTGTCAGGTGGATGGTTTATCTTGCCAAAGCATAAATGCTCACTAACAGGGATGTCAACAAATTTGTGCACAACATTTGAGAAAATAAGCTGAAGATTTCTGGGATCTTTCATTTCAGCTCATGAAACATGTTCAGCGTATGTACTAGGCCTAACTCCCAAACTACATGTCAAGGGTTGTGTGTCTGTTTCTCTGTTTCTCTGTCTGTTTACATTAATTGGGAGTTGAAGCCTAAGGCAAATCTCTGTGTGTACATATAGTTATATTATATTCACACCACTGGAGGCTACTGAGGGGAGGACGGCTCATAATAATGTCTAGAATGGAGAAAATGGAATGGCGTCAAATACATGGAAACCATGTGTTTGATGTATTTGATGCATTTCATCTACTCCGGCTCCAGCCATTACCACTTGCCCGTCCTCCCCATTTCAGATGCCACCAACCTCCTGTGGCACACTTTCACACTCTTTCACATTCTTTCACACTCTTTCACACTCTTTCACACTCTTTCACACTCTTTCACACTCTTTCACACTCTTTCACACTCTTCACATATGCTGTGCTTCTCTGTTTATTATCTATCCTGATTGCCTAGCCACTTTTACCCCTACCTACATGCACCGGTGGAAAAAGTACCCAATTGTCGTACTTGAGTATAAGTATAGATATCTTAATAGAAAGTTACTCAAGTGAAAGTCACCCAGTAAAATACTACTTGAGTAAAAGTATAAAAGTATTTGGTTTTAAAAATACGTAAGTATCAAAAGATAAAGTATAAATCATTTAAAATTCCTTATATTAATCAAAACAAAATGTATTTGTCACATGCACCCAATAAAACCAGTGCAGATCTTACCGTGAAATGCTTACTTACAAACCCTTAAAACCAACAATGCAGTTAAGAAATATAAGGTTAAGAAAATATTTACTCAATAAACTAAAGTAACACAATAAAATAACAATAACGAGGCTACAGTGTGTATATATAGGGGGTACAGTCAATGTGTTGGGGAACAGGTTAGTTGAGGTAATTGAGGTAAAATGTAGGTAAGGGTAAAGGGGCAAAGCAGACAGCACCATTTTCTTGTTTTAAAATGTATGGATAGCCAGTGGCACACTCTAACACTCAGACATTATTTACAAAAGATGCATTTGTGTTTTTGTCAGTCTGCCAGAGGCAGTAGGGATGACCACGTGTTATCTTGATGAGTTCATGAATTTGACCATATCCCTGTCCTGCTAAGCATTCACAATGTAACAAGTACTTTAGGTTGTCAGGGAAAATGTATGGAGTAAAACCTACAATATTTTCTTTAGGAATGTAGTGCAGTAAAAGTAGTCAAAAATATAAATAGTAAAGTACAGATCAGATACCCCAAAAAACTACTTAAGTAGTACTTTAAAGTATTTTTACAGAAGTACTTTACACCAAAGCCTACATTCACAAACTCAGCAAAAAAAGAAACGTCCCTTTTTCAGGACCCTGTCTTTCAAAGATAATTCGTAAAAATCCAAATAACTTCACAGATGTTCATTGTAAAGGGTTTAACACTGTTTCCCATGCTTGTTCAATGAACCATAAACAATTAATGAGCATGCAGCTGCGGAACGGTCGTTAAGACACTAACAGCTTACAGATGGTAGGCAATTAAGGTCACAATTATGAAAACTTAGGACAATAATGAGGCCTTTCTACTGACTCTGAAGAACACCAAAAGAAAGATGCCCAGGGTCCCTGCTCATCTGCGTGAACGTGCCTTAGGCATGCTGCAAGGAGGCATGAGGACTGCAGATGTGGCCGTACAGAGACGCCTAAGACAGTGCTACAGGGAGACAGGACGGCCACTGATCATCCTCGCAGCGGCAGACCACGTGAAACACCTGCACAGGATCGGTACATCCGAACATCACACCTGCGGGACAGGTACAGGATGGCAACAACAACTGCCCGAGTTACACCAGGAACGCACAATCCCTCCATCAGTGCTCAGACTGTCCACAATAGGCTGAGAGAGGCTGGACTGAGGGCTTGTAGGCCTGTTGTAAGGCAGGTCCTCACCAGACATCACCGGCAACAACGTTGCCTATGGGCACAAACCCACCGTCGCTGGACCAGACAGGACTGGCAAAAAGCGCTCTTCACTGACGAGTCGCGGTTTTGTCTCACCAGGGGTGATGGTTGGATTTGCGTTTATCGTCCAAGGAATGAGCGTTACACCGAGGCCTGTACTCTGGAGCGGGATCGATTTGGAGGTGGAGGGTCTGTCATGGTCTGGGGCGGTGTGTCACAGCATCATCGGACTGAGCTTGTTGTCATTGCAGGCAATCTCAACGCTGTGCGTTACAGGGAAGACATCCTCCTCCCTCATGTGGTACCCTTCTTGCAGGCTCATCCTGACATGACCCTCCAGCCTGACAATGCCACCAGCCATACTGCTCGTTCTGTGCATGATTTCCTGCAAGACAGGAATGTCAGTGTTCTGCCATGGCCAGCGAAGAGCCAGGATCTCAATCCCATTGAGCATGTCTGGGACCTGTTGGATCAGAGGGTGAGGGCTAGGGCCATTCCCCCCAGAAATGTCTGGGAACTTGCAGGTGCCTTGGTGGAAGAGTAGGGTAACATCTCACAGCATGAACTGGCAAATCTGGTGCAGTCCATGAGGAGGAGATGCACTGCAGTACTTAATTTTGCCCCCCCCCTTGTTCAGGGGCATATTATTCAATTTCTGTTAGTCACACGTCTGTGGAACTTGTTCAGTTTGTCTGTTGTTGAATCTTATGTTCATACAAACATTTACACATGTTAAGTTTGCTGAAAATGAACACAGTTGACAGTGAGAGGATGTTTCTTTCTTTTTTTTGCTGAGTTTACATACATCAATTACCTCCTACCTAATTACCAGAGCATACCACCCTGCATCCCACTGCTGGCTTGCTTCTGAAGTTGAGCAAGGTTGGTCTTGGGTGGTCTCTGGATGGGAGACCAGATGCTGCTGGCAATGGTGTTGGATGGCCAGTAGGAGGCACCCTTTCATCTGGTCTTATATATATATATATATATATATATATATATATATATATATATATATATATATATATATATATATATATATATATATATATATATATATATATATATATATATATATATATATATATATATATATACTGCTCAAAAAAATAAAGGGAACACTTAAACAACACATCCTAGATCTGAATGAAAGAAATAATCTTATTAAATACTTCTTTCTTTAGATAGTTGAATGTGCTGACAACAAAATCACACAAAAATAATCAATGGAAATGCAATTTATCAACCCATGGAGGTCTGGATTTGGAGTCACACTCAAAATTAAAGTGGAAAACCACACTACAGGCTGATCCAACTTTGATGTAATGTCCTTAAAACAAGTCAAAATGAGGCTCAGTAGTGTGTGTGGCCTCCACGTGCCTGTATGACCTCCCTACAACGCCTGGGCATGCTCCTGATGAGGTGGCGGATGGTCTCCTGAGGGATCTCCTCCCAGACCTGGACTAAAGGATCCGCCAACTCCTGGACAGTCTGTGGTGCAACGTGGCGTTGGTGGATGGAGCGAGACATGATGTCCCAGATGTCCTCAATTGGATTCAGGTTTAGGGAACGGGCGGGCCAGTCCATAGCATCAATGCCTTCCTCTTGCAGGAACTGCTGACACACTCCAGCCACATGAGGTCTAGCATTGTCTTGCATTAGGAGGAACCCAGGGCCAACCGCACCAGCATACGGTCTCACAAGGGGTCTGAGGATCTCATCTCGGTACCTAATGGCAGTCAGGCTACCTCTGGCGAGCACATGGAGGGCTGTGCGGCCCCCCAAAGAAATGCCACCCCACACCATGACTGACCCACCGCCAAACCGGTCATGCTGGAGGATGTTGCAGGCAGCAGAACGTTCTCCACGGCGTCTCCAGACTCTGTCACGTCTGTCACATGTGCTCAGTGTGAACCTGCTTTCATCTGTGAAGAGCACAGGGCGCCAGTGGCGAATTTGCCAATCTTGGTGTTCTCTGGCAAATGCCAAACGTCCTGCACGGTGTTGGACTGTAAGCACAACCCCCACCTGTGGACGCCGGACCCTCATACCACCCTCATGGAGTCTGTTTCTGACCGTTTGAGCAGACACATGCACATTTGTGGCCTGCTGGAGGTCATTTTGCAGGGCTCTGGCAGTGCTCCTCCTGCTCCTCCTTGCACAAAGGCGGAGGTAGCGGTCCTGCTGCTGGGTTGTTGCCCTCCTACGGCCTCCTCCACGTCTCCTGATGTACTGGCCTGTCTCCTGGTAGCGCCTCCATGCTCTGGACACTACGCTGACAGACACAGCAAACCTTCTTGCCACAGCTCGCATTGATGTGCCATCCTGGATGAGCTGCACTACCTGAGCCACTTGTTTGGGTTGTAGACTCCGTCTCATGCTACCACTAGAGTGAAAGCACCGCCAGCATTCAAAAGTGACCAAAACATCAGCCAGGAAGCATAGGAACTGAGAAGTGGTCTGTGGTCACCACCTGCAGAACCACTCCTTTATTGGGGTTGTCTTGCTAATTGCCTATAATTTCCACCTGTTGTCTATTCCATTTGCACAACAGCATGTGAAATTTATTGTCAATCAGTGTTGCTTCCTAAGTGGACAGTTTGATTTCACAGAAGTGTGATTGACTTGGAGTTACATTGTGTTGTTTAAGTGTTCCCTTTATTTTTTTGAGCAGTATATATATGGTCCCATGTGGCTCAGTTGGTGGAGCATGGTGTTTGCAATGCCAGGGTTGTGGGTTCGATTCCCACAGGGGACCAGTACGGAAAATAAAATGTATGAAATGTATGCAATTCACTACTGTAAGTCACTCTGGATAAGAGCGTCTGCTAAATGACTAAAATGTTTTAAAAAAAATATATATATATATATATATATATATATATATATCCCAATGCCCCAGGGCAGACATTGCCCTGTGTACTGTAGGGTGCTGTCTTTTGAATGGGACGTTAAAGGGCTGTCCTTTAACCACGGTGTTAACCACGGTGTCCTGGCTAAATTCCCAATCTGGCCCTTTTACCATCACGGTCAACTAATCATACCCAGTTTACAGTTGGCTATTCCCCAGGTTGTTGATGTAAATGAGAATGTGTTCTCAGTCAACTTACCTGGTAAAATAACGGTTAAATAAATACATCTGCACATTGTCTTGGTACCAGTGCACCTTGTATAGCCTCATTATTTTATTGTGAACTATTATATAGGGTGACCATACGTCCTCTTTTTCCCGGACATGTCCTCTTTTTTGAAAACTAAAATATGGTCACCCTATATTATAGCTAACTACCTTTTTTTCATTTAACAAAATGTTCTTCCTATTTAACTCTGCATTGTTGGTTAAGGGCTTGTAAGTAAGCATTTCACGGTAAAGTCTACACCTGTTTTATTCGGCGCATATGACAAAACAAATTTGATGTTTTATTATATTTTATTCTCAGGGTTTGGGAGTGAACAGTTCGACGGACCGCAGTGCACTGAAAAGGCGGATCAAAGACATTCACACAGCAGCGGAAAAGGAGCGCAAGGCCCTGGACAAACTGGAACGCCAGAAAGAGAAACAGCGCAAAAAGGAACAGGAACTACGCAAGCTAAACACAAGCTAGACATAACCACCAGATGGCGCTAAATTACCACAGAAATACTCCTGACTAGAAACTGGTGCTGGTGCACCATCTCCAACTTTCCCATTATCATGATAGCATTGATGCTAAGTGGAGTTTTGTGCAAACCGTTGGAATTTGCACATAGACTTTTGTACTGTACCTCCGGTTTGGATGTGAGGCTTTGAACCCTGTGATGGGCGGGACAGTGTGTTGTCTATCACTGACACATGATCAATAACAGAATGAAAGCTCCATTATCATCTTGTCAAACGGCTTTATTTTAGACCAAGAACGGAACCCAAAGTGGGCATGTGAGAGGTGGGTCGCGAGTTATGAGAATACATCTACAATCACACACTATTTATTCTTAATTTGGGTAGTTGGGGGACAATTTGGGTCACGGTGGGACTGTCAAATTCTAATTTGGGTCCAGAGGTGAAAAAGCTTAAGAACCCCTGTTTGAGACCAATCACTCAGTGGTTGACGCAACATGATAGGTCCCGCCCATATTGGGGTTCAGATGTCTCATTCTTCCTGGCTATGACAAATGTGTTCTTCTTTGTCAATCAGTAAGGTAATCCACCCTTGTGGATAATGACTAATATTTTGTTACTCGAAATGAATGTGTGTTATATGTGACTTCTACACACATTCAATGCATTGACCAAGTCATACTTTTCCCAGTACTCGCATACAGTACATTCTAGCAAATTACACACTATCAAAACCTAACCCATGGTCTGAGTTATTATAGAAATAATACAATTACAGAAATTAGCATTTATTTATTTTACAAAGAATATAATCACAGAATTTTGATTTTTTTATTTTTTTAATCTCATAACCGCAAGCCAGTAACACCCAACCACATTCATATTGTAGTATGCATCAATACTCTGTAAGCCACTGTCAGTGGACAGGAGTTAAACTTGAAGTAACATGAAGATTTGTCCAGGACATTGTCAAGATAAGATGCTGATGAGACAGATGTGATTTTTGAGCATATTTATAAATACTGTATGTTTGTGGTGTACGTGCATGTTTGTGATGTACGATATACTGTCTGTTTATGTGTGTGTAAGTGTGCATATGTGCTATCTGAGGTAATTTCTTTGGTAATGACTGTATGGGGATGGGACTGGCTCTCCTGAAAGGAGTCTTCTGAGCTGGACACTTTAGAATTCTGGGTGTTGTCAATCTTCTGTCTCTACTCCCACGTTGCACCAATCGTCATCTTAGACGTTTTGAATCCTGCTGGAACAAGACAAGAAAGACACATCGATCCGCTTAGGAGGATTCAGGGTCCCGTATACTATCCAAACATACTATCCAAACATATTATCCAATCCGTATTCCCATTTTGCCCAGTTTTCATACTGAATTCTTGGACTGGTTTGTGGTCAGAAGAATCAGTGACATGGACATTAGCTCCAGGTTTTACACATACATGGTCCTTAGGACTCGTTTCTTGATTTCCGTCCTCCCATGATGCGGTTGCTTCATTTATGTTCAACTCCTGTGTCAAATGGAAATATGTATTAAATATGTTTTAAAATGCAGAATGCATGTCAGCACTCCCAAACTTCTGCTGCTTCTGGTCTCTCATCTATGGTCTCAGTTCAACATCCTGATTCACACTCGGTTCGTACAACTGATATGCAACGCATCTGATACATCGGGGGTGTGGTTAGAACCCTAACCCAACTCAAAATAACAATTTAGTCCAACTCAAAATAATAGGTTTATCCAATTCAAAATTGGTAGGGTTTGACTATAACAAAACATACACAAAGTAACACTTGGTCCATCTGGTTTTACAATGGCACTTTATACATGTCACGTTACAAAGTCAACATTCTGGGTTTCTTGGTTTACATAGCACAGTAAAAGATCAAGAACACATTGCATGTTAAAAAGAGAACAGGATGAGAAAGGAGGATCTGGAAGCTCCCGTTGATAGTTTCAGTTCTCCACAATGAAACAAGACTTGAAGTCCATACCCATACCCACACACAAAGAGAGAGAGACTACAGAGCTTTGATGCCTCTAGTAAAAGATCACCAGTAGGTCAGAACGACAGAGCCAATATACAGACAGAACAGGTGGAGTTTCAAACGTTTCTGATTGCTCTAGTCAAGTAACAGTTTGACTAGCGTGAGTCATTGGTTTTTCTTGTGTATTACCTTGTAACCTTGAAATGGCTTTTAACATTGTCTCTGTAAACGCCAAGATGACGTCAAAGAAACACGTCACATCTGTGTGCATTTATAATGACG
Organism: Salmo trutta; assembly: GCF_901001165.1. NCBI lineage: Eukaryota > Metazoa > Chordata > Actinopteri > Salmoniformes > Salmonidae > Salmo > Salmo trutta. Next base: position 46,123,268 of record NC_042957.1, read on the forward strand.
GCTTGAACCCACAGTCACACTTGGAGGTGTCCATATCCCACTAATCCCAGTGTCCTCGCCTGTAGATAAAAACTCACACAGAACAATTTAACAAGGACCCTGATTATCAAGATGGACCATAGAACACCCCCCTCCTCAAAACCCTATTACCCACACTGCACCTGCGTCTTAAACGTGACTGATGTCCGCTATACAAAGTGCATTCCTATGTACACAAAAAGGAGCATAGCATGTTTTAGTGCACTTGTGTGTATGTGTACATGACATCCACACATCCAGAGTCCCAGAACTGAAGTAATTCACACTGAGGATTAGACACTTAGGGTCAAAGTTCAACAGGTTGCATTGAAGTGCTACGAGATCGTTCGTTGGCACGGTAGGATTTGCATGTAGAATATTTACATCTGCGATTTAAATAATTAAGTTGTCGTACGCGTCCTTAAAACGCGTCCAAATCATAAAATAATTGATAAAATAAAGCATTATAAAATAATATATTTATTTTTGTATCATTACATCTATCCTACTGTACTATTGACAGAGTGTGTTGGTTAATAGTACTATGTATGCATTTCTACTCATTCTCCAGGTATAATGGAAGCAGGTGGATTGGCTTTTGGATAACATTTCAACAACATAACAATGGCTAGGCCTCACTCAGAATGCATTGTATCAACGAGCAACGGAAATAGGTGAGGAAACCTTACAAAACAGTCATGTCTTTGTGAAGAAATTGTGTAGGATTTCCTGCAGGACTCCTGTACAAGTTTTTTGACTAAGTCGCTTTGGATAAAAGCGCGTGTTAAATGACATATATTATTATATTAAGGGGCACCTCAAGTACTAGACACTGCGGGCCAAAGGAAGCTACAGATGGCATTCCACATGGATCCACAATAAAGATGTCTATGTTTGTCTGTCTGTCTGTCTGACTGACTGACATAAATAATAAAAAAACGACTTGAATAAATATATTAAAAACATGAATTTGAACAATGGATTGTTGGAAATGTTCCAAAGGGTTTTGCCGCATGCCCGTCTCCCCTAGTGCCAGTGTGTGGCTGGCCTAGCATCAGATATCAGGCCAGGGTTTGGGGCAGTATCTTCCACACCCTACAGGCTGGCCAATGGAGCCAAGGGGTCCAGGAGATCAGAAAAGGGATGGGGTAGGGTAGGGGTCCTGCTAGAGGAAGGGCTGGGGGGCTGTGATCCCCCCTCTGGAGGGTGGTGGTTGGGGAGAGGGGGGTTAGGTCCGCACCCAGCAGAGGGGCACCCAGAAGGTCTCACGCTCCAGCCGCTCCAGAATGCCTCGAAGTTCTGTGCAGGCGCTGGCTGAGTCCTCCTTGATTAGGACCCGGTCGACCAGGTGGCCGTACTGCTGGTCCATCTGCTGGGCTGACTGACGCATTTCCAGCAGGTCCTCATCCTGACCGGTATGGATGGACGGACAAACAGACATAAAAATGAGGAAGCATAAGAGTGAGGAAGGCTATAAAGGTGATATCAGATTAAGGAGAGGAGAAATTAGGAAAGGAGAAAGCATGCCATGCAAAATAAAAGATTGAGTAACAGAAAAAAAGGTGAAATAACTCATTGATACATTCATATGAGCACATTTCAGACTCAGCTCACTATAATAAAAAGAGACAGTAGGTCTCACCGTCACTCGCCCATGATCTCCCCCTGCTGGTGAGGTGGCAGCACTACGACGGCGTCTGCTCTCCGGGACGCGCGGCTTGACGAAGATGACATAGGGCTTGAACTCAGATGTCCGCAGTGTCTTCAGAGCCTAAGGGGCCAGGACACAGTCAGATGCAATTTCACACTCACAGTCTGATACAATATCACACAGTCTGCTTTGGTTGTCACACAGAGTACACAGGGTTTAGAGAACAGATACTATCAGAGAAATGTCGTCTTGAGATGTCAGAGATGCTACGGATAACTGTGACACAAGCGAATATGGCAGCCAGCCTGACTGAAACAGAAAGTACTCTCACCAAGAGACCACAGGAGAAACGTCAGGGGCCGTCATAGAATAGGCTGTGACACAGACTGCATGTGATAGCCGTGGTTATATTGTACAGTGCATTATGACAGAATGGGATATGCTTCACTGCAGAGGATGTGCCTTGGCCCTACCTCTGGCTGCACGTCCACTAGGCACATCTTGTTCTTGGCCTGTACAGAGCGGATAGCCTCTATACTGGTACCATACTGGTTCTCCTTGTACTCCCCATGCTCTATGAACCTGGACACAGAGGACACAGCTAAGCACGAAACAGACAAAACAAAGCAGAGTACTATAGAGACAGGGACAGTATGGCCCTACAGATCAGCCATATAGTATCAAAGAGAACTCACTTGTTGCTCAGAGCGTCTGTGTCAAACGCCTGTTTGGTGACAAAGTGGTATTCCACCCCCTCTTTCTCGTGAGGCTTCTTGGGCCTAGTGGTATCTGGAGACACAAGTGATAGGATAAATCGAGAAAGCTGGGATTGTTTTACTGGTGTAGCAGTTCTTCACTAGGGTGTTAGAGGGTGTCGCCGTCAGTGTAGAAAGAAAAGGGTGAGGTTTAGAAGGTGTAACTCACGCGGTACGGCCACAGCATAGCGGTGTGGGTTCTCTGCTATCACCTTCTGTTTCAGCTCATTGATACGAGCTCCAAGGGAGCCTTTGTGTGAGTGAGAGAGAGAGAATGAGAGGCAAAGAAAGAAAGAAAGAAAGAAAGAAAGAAAGAAAGAAAGCGATAGCAGAGAGAGGGAGTGACACAGAGTTATTTAAACAGAACTATCAGGGACAAATAATCAGTATTTGCTGAAGAAAATCTGCATCAACATCACGTTAAGTCCACTGATTAGTTACTGGACGTGCCATTTGTTGTGCACTGCTAAAGTGAAAGAGAATATGTGTTGCGAGATCGGGCTGGTTCTCACAAGACGACCACACAACGGGAGGAAGTTGCTGTTTGTAGTATTGGCCACTAGAAGGCAGTATCATCAAAGTAGAATGACTCCACACTGCCATGGTCATCCTGAAGCTGTTGTCTTACCGATCAGAACCACCAGGCGGGGTCTCTCGTTGGGCCGGTGCTGGTAGCGAGTCACCTCCTCGTAGGTGGCAAAGTCTGGGTCGGTGGGGTCGGAGGTGGCCCCTCCTCCGAGGGATCCTGACCGGTCCTTTCGGCTCAGACGGAAACTCCTCCTCAGACCCGCTACGCAGGACAGGCAGGTTAAGGAGCAGGGAGAGCAAAGTGAGGCAGGGAGGCACAGGGTCAAAAGGTCAGATATGATCATCAAGTGATTTGATACACTGTCTAACACATGCTCTTTCTACATAATTAACTGTATTCTCGGAGGCATTTTAGATAGAGCCTGTCATTGTTCTCACTTGGCAATTAGTGTCGTTGACAAACATTTTAAATGCACAATACCAGTGTCCCGTCATATCAGGACATCATGCAAATCAAACCCCAACGTAACCCTAACATTATTATTACTTGTTGGTTATCAAATAACAAAGAAAGTGCAACCCTTGATCATCATGCATTAAAACCCCAGTGAACCGTGAGACCATTAAAATACGAGTGGTAAGCTGTGATCCGTCATTAATCAGTGAGTGACACTACAGGTTTGACAGCCTGTCCCGTGCTTATCTCTAAGGTAAATGGGCTGCCAGCGGCATTGCGAGATATTGACTGAATCTGCTCATTTACAAGCGTGTGTCCAACAAATATCAATCACATGCAGCTAATATCTGACAAGGGGGTTGACAGCTCCACTTTGACAGTGAGAAATAAGCTCTGGGACTGAGAGTGAAGCAAACACTCTTCTGTTATCACTATCAAGCTCATGCCTCTCCTTTCTCTTTTTAAAGGAGACTTGGCTTCACTCAACGAACAACTAATAATGCTACAGTAAAGCTAAAGGAGAGCGCTTCTTGCCATGGAAGGACAATGGTCTGGTTTGTAACACATGTAAGAGTATACAGTACAACGGAGACATGCTGCTTGACAGAGAGCTACAGGAGTGGACCAGGAGGGATAGGACAGCCTGACTCTGGAGACCACAGTGTAGTGGGAGTGACACACACACACACACACACACACACACACACACACACACACACACACACACACACACACACACACACACACACACACACACACACACACACACACACACACACACACACACACACACACACACACACACACGCACGCAGACCTGCACACATATTCTCTCCAGGCCCAAGGGTGCCCATCCCCCCTGCCTGCGGACAGTGGGAATACCTGAGGGAACAAGCCGGTAACAGTACCTGAATAAAATCCCCAGGAAAACACCTGGCCGCAGGAGGGCGCCACTGCTTTACACTTAGGAGAGACTATAACTGGCATTAGAGCATCATACAACCCAGCCTCGCGCCTCAGTCTCCACACAGGGTGAAACAAGCAGCAAAACGTGCCTGGTTGGTTGAGTGTGCAATGCGTCCAACGCAGCAGGGCCCTCGTGGGGGTGAGGGTAGGAGGGGTGCATCAGCCATAGCAGCAGAGGCAGAGGCAAGAGGGGAGTCTCAGGGGGATCCAAACACTGCTTTAGTTTGGGGCAAGGCAAGGGTACTGAGTTTAATCTCCATATATAAGGAGTAACCTGATTGGTTGATGTCAGTATTCTGTGTCATTACGAAGGTAAACAAACATGATTACATTGATAACTGCCACCCAAAATGAGGTGTAGAATAATACAGTTGGTCTTATTGCCATGGGAGGGCAGTGTTTGACTGTCAGCTGTGTTCAGATCACTCCGTGTGCTCTGCTTTCCATTCCAACAGTTTCTGGGGTATGGGGGAAGGGGAGGGGCCTCAAGGTCATGTAGGGGTGAAGGAGGCGAGGGGAGGACAGTGGAAGGAGGGGAGGCCAGTGGGAGGGTAGCAGGGGGCTGAGGATTACGGGAAAAGCGTTATACTGTCGTGCCAATGCAATTTCAGTCTGGATGCAAACTATATTTACCAAGGTCGGTAGCTTGAGGGTTAAATCCAATTGATAACGCTCATTAGCAAGTAGTAACATTTTTGAATGCTCTGAAATGACTGCTACTCTGGTGTCTGGGGAACTGATAATGAGCCTAAGACTTGTTAATACTCTGACAGAGACACATAGCAGCCATGTCTCAATATCTACTGGAGATAAAACTGTTTCTAGTCCGGTACTCGCTCTCTATCACACCCACTTCAGCACTCTTCTCATTACACTAATTATGTAATGAGACTGATTTGTTAACGACACCTGAAGGAATGAGAAACTAAACTCCCCTCTTTCGCCCTCCCTCTTTCATATTAAGCTGGAAGATCTGGTGCTGGAACGCACACTCTCTCCTTCAATACTAGTCTTCCCTATCAAATGAACTGGGATCAGTTCCGTCTCCTCTCAGCATTGTCTCTCCCCACCACCTCTCTCTCCACCTCTCACCTCCCTTCTCCATCACTTCCCACACAGACACCCCAACTCCAGCCAGTCTCACCCTCAGGACATCCATACATTCCCCAACCCAAAGCGGCATTTCAGTTAGCCAGCAGCACACAGCAAGGTCCTGGAGGACACATAGACATCAGACAGCGAAAGAGGTAAATGTGGCAGAAGGAGGAAGACGTGCAGGCTCTCACCTATGTACTGTCCATTGAAATAGCCCTCACAATCACAGTCCTCTGTAGGGAGGCAAGCAGGGAGAAGAGGGGGGCGGGGGTGAACGGAGGGTAAGTAACCTCGAGGAAGGATCAGAGGGGTGGGGAGGGGGGGTACAGAGGGGAGGGGGGGGGGCTGCGGGCCCCGAAGCAGGATAGGCAGGGTCAGGCAGGTGGGCGGCGGGCAGAGGGGTGGGCGCAGAGTAGGTCACTAAGCCAGCAGGTCAGGACAGGGAGGTTTCAGCAGGACCTCAGCCGGAGCCCGCAGCCACTGTGGCAGCCATGATGGGGGAGGTTTGACAGACACCACACAGACACACCGACCACTTCTGGAGGCAGTCGACTGGAAAAGGGAACTGGGTCTCCCTGGTCCACACACATGGCTTTGTGAAATGGACACAAAGCTATGGTAGCTAGCATACAAAAACCTTTGCAATTTACAACTCCAGAACTGCTGAATTCAATATTTAACTAAGCAAAAATATCTGATGTCTCTGAAACTCTGGATATGCAACAAAAGTGCTGACAATGGTAGATTCACAACTCAGAGATACTGATTAGAAAATAGCTGACAGAGAAAAATGGGGCAAGTAGAAAAGATGACAGCAGAGAAGGGAGAGGGAGAATGAGAAATCCTCTGCAAGGAGAAGAACAGGTAGCCAAGACACAGTAGAGGAGTGAGGAGAAGAAGAGGATAGCAAACTGCAGTAGACAGAAGAAGATGAATTACAGAGGAGAAGGAGAAAAGAGAGAACAAAAGGAGAGAAGCTGATGATGATGATGGAGAGGGTGGGTCATTGCTATCTTTAAGTGATTGGCTGTGCTTTCCAGTCTGCAGGACTGCCTTAGCATTACACACATACAATAAGGTACTGGCTCTCAAAGTATGGGCTCTTTAAGCATTGCCATAATATGCTTTACGTAATGTTCTTATAAGGTAGGGTAGGTGCTGGTCCACGACTTAGACAGTGAATACCTTACGAAGGTTGGGGCGCACACCAGAACTTTTTCAGTTAAGATGCTTAAAATAATCTTGAAAAGTATGATTTTTTGGAGTGTGTCCAGTCCGTTATTAGAATGCACGCACGTACTCACACACACACACTGCAATCGCAGTGAATCTCTATTCTGGTCTCGTAGGCTGCCTATAGTGGGGGAGGATTTAAGCTGGAAGCAGAGCAGTACAGGACCCATGGGGGTCTCATCCACCCCCGCAGCACAGGCACACACACACACACACACACACACACACACACACACACACACACACACACACACACACACACACACACACACACACACACACACACACACACACACACACACACACACACACACACACACACACAAAAAGAAAGAGAGACGGCTGAGAGCTTTGATGCCTCTACTAATATACCTTCTAGTAGGAGCCTGCAAGCAGACAGTAACTGTCCTCTCATAGTCATACCAAGGAGTTTCAAAACACGGAACTCAAATTGTCAAATGGAAGTCATGAGAAATATAAGTAATAGAACATAAACTGTCACCACATGTCCATGTATCTGATTATGCCTAATTGTGGATGGTTACTAGTATTCTCTGCAAGTCCATGTGCAGTAATGTCCTGTCTAATCACTGACAGTGGCAATAAAACTAGTGGCACACTGCCCTCATTCCCTGATCATGGTTATGTGTGAGTGAGGGAGAGAGACAAAGAGAGAGAGAAAGAGAGAAGAGAGAGAAGATTGCAGACATCTCTGTACCAGTATACCCACCTTTGTCACATCCCTGGTCATCTGAGGTAAGCAGTGAGGGAAAGGAGGATGATGAGAAATCTTTGACAAACAGTTACACAAAATCCCCAACGGGCAACGGGATATTGGTGTTATCTCCTCTCTCCATTCTCTAAAATATACTTTTCTAGCAGGTGAGCCGTTGGAGAATGAGAGAAAAACGTGTGTGAGAGAGAGAGACGGGAATTATAGATTTTAAAATGCACAAACTGTCTCAGTCTCAGTCATCGAGGGGTCGAGCCTCTGACCCACATTAAAAAGGAAACCTCAGGAGCTTCACTAATGGCAAGGAAATTAATCAGAGAGAGAGAGAGAGAGAAAGAGAGAAAGAGAGAGAGAAAGAGAGAAAGAGAGAGAGAAAGGGAGAGAAAAGAGAGCGGGGTAGAGAGACAGGTAGAGAGAGAATGGTAGAGAGAGGGAGAGAGAGAGAGAAGAGAGAGAGAGAAGAGAGAGAGAAGAGAGAGAGAAGAGAGAGAGAAGAGAGAGGTAGACAGGTAGAGAGAGAAGGGTAGAGAGAGGGAGAGAGCGAGAGAGAAGATAGAGAGCTAGGGGTAGACAGGTAGAGAGAGAATGGTAGAGAGAGAGAGAGAGAGAGAGAGAGAGAGAGAGAGAGAGAGAGAGAGAGAGAGAGAGAGAGAGAGAGAAGAGAGAGTCCATACAGACATGGGCCTCCATGGTATAGCCGGCTAGCTGACATATTGCTAAGCTCTTGTTGTCTCCCTGGGGCTCAGACCTAATCGGATCGCCTGTGGATTATGGACCACGAAGCGCCACCGCTCTCATTAAACACTCACCTGGCCACTTCTATTCAGACATACCCAATACTATTACCCCATAACATAGAGCAGGAGAGAGACAAGAGTGGACAAAATGGACATTGTTACACACTCATCCTGTTAATTGGTTCTAGTCTGTTGTAGTCTCTCTCACTATAGAGATACACTTTGTGCTCACCGGCCAGATGGACCAGACATGAAAGATTAATTCATATCTTTGTGATCCCTCCCTCTCTTCTCCCCCCTCCCAAAGCCGTCTCTCACTCTTTTTTCTATTTGTTCCCCCCCTCTCTCTCTCGTCCCTTTTCAAAACACATCCTCATGACAGCAGAGAATAAACAGTCAATACTAATACTCCCGAGGACACCAATTACCAGCAAAAAAGGGTAAATAAACGTCAACATGAACACATCTATCTGGTGGAGAAATCTACATCTGATAAAAAACAAACATGAACCATCACTGACAAATACGTTATACTTCAAAGGATATGCTTGAGCTTCAGTTTGATATAGGGTACAACAGCGAACATGTGTCTGTATATCTGTACACTCTTAGATAAAAAGGGTTCCAAAAGAGTTATTTGGCTGTCCCTATAGGATAACCCTTTTGGGTTCCATGTAGAACCCTCTGTAGAAATGGTTCTTCATGGAACCCAAAAGGGTTTTACCCGGAACCAAAAGGGTTCTACTTGCAACCATAAAAGGTTCTTCAAAGGGTTATCCTATGGGAACAGCCGAAGAACCCTTTAAGGTTATTGATAGCACCTTTTTGTGGAAACTTACAGGTAGGATTTTTAGGGGACTTAGGGTTCGGAAGAGTGCCCGTTTTTATCCGGTAAGCCAGCCGTCTGAGAAAATGTACAGAGGAGGACAGAAAGAGGGGGGGGGGGGAGACAGTGTCAGAGAGATAAACATAGATAGGAGGAAAAGAGGCAGTGAAGGAGGGAGGCAAAGAGATTGAAAAAGAAGATTAGACCATGAGAGATATAACACATACTGACCCCTGCCTCAAATGTGTTATCAGTGAAAGGAGCAAAGCTAGTATGAGAGATTAAACCCATGGCTTGGCTGAGGTTCCCCTCTCTGTATTTCAGCCACCATGATTAATCCAACACAGTGTGAGTGTTTGAGTGTGTGTGTCCGCAATCAGGCTGCAGCCGCTGGTATCACTCCCCCCTGTTTAGCTAAGATGAATACAGAGTAGGCAGTGGGTTGGGGCTTGGGCGTGTTTACACCCCCAATGCAGAGCACCCCCACACGTTTACATATTAATCCTATTGAGGGATTATGACACTGACATAATGGAGTGTTCCCATTCCAGCCTATATTTAGATCCATGTGTTAAGATCCAAGCGGCTCTGATACTTGATTTAAAAACACATTTGACCCCTGAAAGTGGAGCACATGAATATGGAACAGATAGAGACAGCTCTATGACGATATCTGCACTGTTCTGAAAACAATTCAGTCCACATACTGCACATAATAGAAGAGTCCTACAGTATATGCATAAGAGGCATATTGTACTTAGACTCTTCTCTGAGCTATGAGCTAACACCTGTCCATGGACCTCTCTGCCTATAGTCTCACCTCTCCTGGAAGAGTTTGGAGGGGATGAGTCCAGCACGGAGGTTGCTGTCGCCCACCCGTTTGGCCTGCCACCAGGTGGGGTCGTCCTGGGTTACCACCTGCAGGATGTCACCTCGCTTGAAGGGAAGTCCCGCCTCCTGACAGGGCGTGGCCTTGTCATCAGCAGGGATGTAGTCAAACAGGGCCCTCATGTAGACCTGAGAGACCACACACACAACTGTTAAACTATCTCAGAAATACATAAGGTATGTATAGAAAATAATTGACAGATCACCTCAAACCAGAGAGAGGGAAAGTGATGCTTTTGTAAATAGATTTCAGAGTATCTGTGTATGTTTCTGTGTGTGTGCATGAACAACATGTGCATACAACATACACTATATATCAGAGGTGTGGACTCGAGTCAGAAATATGATGACTTGCAACTCGACTTTGACACCAATGACTCGACCTGACTTGATACCCTCCCCAAGCCCAAATATAAAAAATGATGCTATTAAAAAAAGTGTGCAACGCATCAACTCTTCATTTAACGGATTACAGTTTGAATCGGACAGCAGCCAATCAAATTGTGCGTGGCAGTGCAGAGGAACGTCGGCGGGGGAATTCAGATGGAGCCCTTGGAATGAGGATACCCAAAATTATTATTTTCGGATTTAAAGACGACGCTGTATCAACAAAAAATGAATTACAACTTGCAAAACATGCGGGAAGAAAGTTAGACGGAGGCGCAACAATTTCCAACTTTGTTCGACATTTGAAGCTGCACAAAGAACGGTAAGTCGTGGCTAATATAGCCGACAGCTATCCATCACACGAGGTTGTGTTTGAATGTGTGTAACTTGTTTCATGGGTTTCTTTTTGCTGGCTTGTGATGTCTGGAGCCTGTATTGTTATGTGCGCTCCTCACTGCTTGCCTAGATTAGACTTGCAGATCGACTCGCCACCACGCTGGAGCTGGAAAATATCAAATGAGCACATTTGTGGCAGAGTGCCTCCTAGAATGGCTGTGTACTCTTCCTAACCTGCTGATTACGGCGAGTGCTTGAACCTCTGATTGTGTTTGTGCTTCACACAAATCCCACCATCCCCCTCTCTGCTGTCCTCCGCAGTTTTGAGCTTTCTCCATTGATAATGAAGAACGGCGTGTTATTTCATCTGAGGCACCGCATTCTAACACAGTTTTCCAGATAGAAATGCAATATATAGATCTGTACTCGATTCGCTATTCTACACGGCAAAGGCTGTTGTAGGTGATGTATTTCTATGCAACCACCCCACACGACCCGACCCAGCCTACTACGCTACCTGCTGTCACAGAGAGAGAGGGGGGGGGGGGTCTTTCTCATGGCTACCCATGTATTTCCATGGAAATATAACGTTTATTTGGAAAGTAATAAATATATTGATATTTTTTTAAAGCATTCATGATTTGCGTAAATGTAATATACTAACTATTACTCTTGTTAAAAATATGAAGTGGTATTACATTTGGTGAAGAGCACATTGACTTGTTTAGGACTCGAAACTCAAAGTTTAGGACTTGACTTGAGACTTGACTCGGACTTGCTTGTCTTGACTTGGGACTTGAGTGCTAAGACTTGAGACTTACTTGTGACTTGTAAAACAATGATTTGGTCCCACCTCTGCTATATATACAAAAGTATGTGGACACTCCTTCAAATTAGTGGATTTGGCTATTTCAGCCACACCCATTGCTGACAGGTGTATAAAATAAAGCACAAAGCCATGCAATCTCTATAGACAAACATTGGTAGTAGAATGACCTTACTGAAGTGTGACTTTCAATGTGACTTTCACATTGTGACTTTCGATGTGGCATCGTCATAGGATGCCACCTTTCCAACAAGTCAGTTCGTCAAATTTCTGCCCTGCTAGAGCTGCCCCGGCCAACTGTAAGTGCTGTTATTTTGAAGTGGAAACGTCTAGGAGCAACAACGGCTCAGCCGCGAAGTGGTAGGCCACACAAGCTCACAGAACGGGACCGCCGAGTGCTGAAGCGCGTAGCGTGTAAAAATGGTCTCTCCGCGGTTGCAACACTCACTACTGAGTTCCAAACTGCCTCTGGAAGCGATGTTAGCACAAAAACTATTTGTCGGGAGCGTCATGAAATGGGTTTCCATGGCCAAGCAGCCGCACACAAGCCTAAGATCACCAAGCGCAATGCCAAGCGACGGCTGGAGTGGTGTAAAACTTGCCGCCATTGGACTTTGGAGCAGTGGAAACGCGTTCTCTGGAATGATGAACCGCGCTTCACCATCTGGCAGTCCCGATGGACGAATCTGGGTTTGGTGGATGCCAGGAGAACGGTATATGCCCCAATGCATAGTGCCAACTGTAAAGTTTGGTGGAGGAGGAATAATGGTTGGGCTATTTTTCATGGTTCGGGCTAGGCCCCTTAGTTCCAGTTTAGGGAAATCTTAACGCTACAGCATTCAATTACATTCTAGACGATTCTGTTCTTCCAATTTTGTGGCAACAGTTTGGGGAAGGCCCTTTCCTGTTTCAGCATGACAATGCCCCATGCAAAAAGCAAGGTCCAATACAGAAATGGTTTGTCAAGATTGGTGTGGAAGAGCCTGGCCTGCACAGAGCCCTGACCTCAACCTCATCAAACACCTTTAGGATGAATTAGAACTCAGACTGCAAGCCAGGCCCAATCGCCCAAAATCAGTGCCCGACCTCACTATTGCTCTTGTGGCTGAATGGATGCAAATCCCTGCAGCAATGTTCCAACATCTAGTGGAAAGCCTTCCCAGAAGAGTGGAGATTGTTATAGCGGCAAAGGGGGGGGACCAACTCCATATTAATGTCCATGATTTTGAAATGAGATGTTCGACGAGCAGGTGTCCACATACTTTTGGTCATGTAGTGTGTCTGAAACATGTCTCGAATTACACCTCCACATCTCAGTGCATGTTGGCACAAACTGTTTTAATTCATCTGCCATCGACTCTACTGCTGTATGTGTGAGCCTGAACCCAGGCTGTATTCTGACCCTTCCTCCATTCCAGAGCAGCTGTGTCTGTGTTTGTCTGTACTGAGCGTGCCCAGACCGTTGTGTTCCTCACCTTGCTCTCCTTCAGACGGTCCTCCTCCTTAACGGCTGGGATTATCTTCAGGGTGATGGAGCCCTGAGACTGGGACTGAACGACAACACACAGAGAGGAGCTGGATGTTTAGCGTCACAGAAATACAATTTGAACACCATTTCAACTCCTGCATCTTCCCAACAGAGTTGATACTGCATGTATTGCCAACAGAAATCAAAGGAAAACAGTGCTGTTGGAGCTAGTGGTCTAAAATAATAGGAAGACATCAAGTATTCTACTCTAGTCTCACCAGAAGCTGACTGATCTCATCAGGTCTCTTGTGAATGATGGAGATGCCGTTGACCTCCCGTAGCTCGTCTCCTACGTGGACCAGTCCTGGATGGAGGGGAGGAGGTGGTGAGGGGAGACAACAGGCGAGCTGTAGTAGAGATCTATGCCTGTGTTCCAAATGGCACCCTATTCCCTAAATGGCACCCTATTCCCTATATAGTGCATTCCTTTTGACCAGGGCCTATAGAATCTGGTCCAAAGTAGTGGACTGTATAGGGATTAGGGTGCCATTTGTGTTGCACACCATATCGTGTATCGAGGAGATCTTGCACAGCACTGTATCAGTAGCAGGTGTACTATATCAATCATACCACTATTAACTGGGATGAGATATGGACAATAGGGCTTGGGAGTGGTGGTATCACTCTCCTCAGTCATGATCTACTGCAGTCACAACAGTGAAACCTGACAAAGAGGGATGAGCGATAGGATCAATTCATCTCATTACTGCAGAGGGAGAATGTGAGAGTGGGAGAGAAGGAGGGAGGGCAGAGAGGGAGAAGGGGAGGGAGGGCAGCGAGAGGGAGAAGGGGAGGGAGGGCAGCGAGGGAGAGAAGGAGGGAGGGAGAAGGGCAGAGAGGGAGGGAGGGAGAAGGGCAGAGAGGGAGGGAGGGCAGAGAGGGAGACGGGGAGAGAGGGAGGGAGGGAGGGCAGAGAGGGAGACGGGGAGAGAAGGAAGGAGGGCAGAGAGGGAGACGGGGAGAGAAGGAAGGAGGGCAGAGAGGGAGACAGGGAGAGGGGGAGGGAGGGCAGAGAGGGAGAAGGGGAGGGAGGGCAGAGAGAGAGGGGGAGGGCAGAGGGAGAGAAGGAGGGAGGGCAGAGAGAGGAGGGAGGGAGGGCAGCAAGGGAGAGGGAGACAGGGAGAGAGGGAGGGCAGAGAGGGAGAAAGAGAGGGAGAAGGGGAGGGAGGGCAGAGAGAGAGGGGGAGGGCAGAGGGAGACAGGGAGAAAGGGAGAGAAGGAGGGAGGGCAGAGAGAGGAGGGAGGGAGGGCAGCAAGGGAGAGGGAGACAGGGAGAGAGGGAGGGCAGAGAGGGAGAAAGAGAGGGAGAAAGAAAAGGGAGGGAGGGAGGGCAGAAAGGGAGAGAGGGATGCTATGAGGAAACAGACAGGCACATAATGTACAGTACAGAGAAACAGACAGATGTTAATGCCCCCTTTTCTATTGATGCCCCCCCCCCACACACACACACACACACACACTAAACTCACACTAAACACACACCAAACATATTAAAGACACGCACGTCTGCAGATGGTATTTCCATGGTAACAGCAGCGGACAGCTCGTTGGAGAGAGTGTGTAATGTGTGATATATGATTGGCTCTCAGGGGAAAGACAGAACACAGCTTCAAACAGCCTGATATCGACGGAGATCCTCGTCTGTCTGTCTGTCTCTCTGTCTACCATTGTCTCTCTCTCTCTCGCTATGCTGCTGCTTTAATCTCTGCAACATCTCGGAATCATTAGTGGAGGATTCTCCCAGCTGCAGTTTCTATACAGGATGTTACCATTAAATGTATGTCCACTGACATACTTTAGGCTACAGTATACTGCTGCCTAGAAGGCCATTTATATCCAGACTTCTGATTATTTGTCTAAGTTACATCGTCTCGGGTTAGCCTTGCTTTCAGACATATTATGTCTGGCAATATTATCTGAGCAGTCCATAGATCTCATTTGACAGACCAACAAAAACTCCCTGTCTTGTCTGTGCAAGTTCCAGAGGAAGGGGATGATGAATCAGGATGTGTCAGACAGTATGGGTTAAGACCAGACACAGAGAGGGACAGGATGGGACTGAATCACTCACCACTCCGGTCTGCAGCCCCGCCCCTCATGATGCGGGCCACGATCACAGACCCTGTGGTCTCATCCCGTCTGATGGTGGCCCCCTGGGAACAGAGAGAGATGGACGTTTCCTCCTCCCGGGATTGTATCCTCATTCTTCCCATCTATTCTTTCTGTTCCTTCCTCTTTTCTTGTATTCTTTTGTTTTCTTCACAATCAATCAATCAATTAACACAGCCCCAGTCCCACTTCCCCCTTCCCTATATCTCATCATCCCCTCATCCTCCCATCCTCTACAATTTTATCTCTTCTCTCTGTCATCCTCTCTGTTACAATGACTCACCAGTGGTTCCTTGTTCTTGACCAGTCTGACAATCTTCACTGACTCCTCCTCCAGCTCGTCCTCGAAGTCGTCAGGCAACGGTGGCAACACGGGGTCAAAGTTCTTCTGGGCAACCATGTCATGAACTGACAAAACTGCCTGATGGGAGATGACAGAGAGAGAAGGATTAATGTTAGAATTGCAGAACTGCATTCTGAGCAGTGGTGTAAAGTACTTAAGTAAAAAATATTTTAAAGTACTACTTAAGTCGTTTTTTAGGCTATCTGTACTTGACTTTACTACATTCATAAAGAAAATGATGTACTTTTTACTCCATACATTTTCCATGACATCCAAAAGTATTTGTTACAGTTTGAACGCTTAGCAGGACAGGAAAATGTTCACACACTTATCAAGAGAACATCCCTGGTCATCCCTACTGCCTCTGATCTAGTGGACTGTCACGTATATTCCCTCTCTGGCTTCTGGGTCACCCAGACTGTTGATTATTACACTCACCAGCACTTATTGACACTCACCTGGACTCCATCACCTCCTTGATTACCTGCCCTATTTATGTCACTCCCTTTGGTTCCGTCCCCAGGCGTTATTGTTTCTGTACCTGTTTCTTGTTTTGTTCATGTTTGTTTATTTATTAAATGTATTCACTCCCTGAACTTGCTTCCCGACTCTCAGCGTACATCGTTACAGGGACTCACTAAACGCATGCTTTGTTTGTAAATTATGTCCGAGTTGGAGCGTGACCCTGGCTATCCATAAAGAACATTTAAAAAAATGAAAATGTGGCCTTCTGCTTTGCTTAATATAGGGAATTTGAAATGATTATACTTGTACTTTTACTTTTGATACTTAAGTATATTTAAAACCAAATACTTTTAGACTTTTACTCAAGTAGTATTTTACTGGGTGACTTTCACTTTTACTTGAGTCATTTTCTATTAAGGTATCTTTACTTTTACTCAAGTATGACAATTGGGTACTTTTTCCACCACTGATTCTGAGTATACCAAACATTAGGAACACTTTTGTATACTTAGTGTACATAGAGATTGACATAGATTGAGCGATCCAATACAAATGGATGCATGAATGGCCACCCCACCTTCCATAACCAGGTCTCTCTGTGTGTATTGGGTGTTTTGTTTACCTTGAGATGGGGGGACGTCAACAGCTGTAGGAGTTCCTTCTCCTCAACACTCATTGGTCCACTCTGCAGCTCCTCTGCCACCTGCCGCCAATCACAAGAGAGCTGTCAGTCAGACCATGACCTCTGACCTGGTATAAACCTGTGTGTCCAACAGTGTGGGCTTGGGATATAACTGACAAATGGAGCAGATATATACTGAAAGTGTAGCAGACTGTTAGCAGTAATAGTCTGGAATAGAATCCACAAATATAGATATATATACTGTAGAGTTGCACGGCTGCTGCCTAAAGCAGCAATAAACAGAGTGTGCTTGCACACACAAATATACACACAGGAGAATAAGCAGCCAGGAGCTACGGCTCAGCACTTTTCCACTTAACTGGCGTGAGGAGAGAGAGGAGAAGCAGGATGTGGAGAGAGTCTCATTAGTGTTTAGATGAATCAGCAATTTCAGACCACAACACATTACCGTACTGTAACCCTATAAATTTCCATACCTTACTACCTGCATCTACCGCTCCTCTGTCTCCGCAAACACACTGAGACTGACTCTACTGGACGAGTGCTTCACACTTTGGCAGTGTGTGTGGTGTGTGTGTGTTCCTTGTTTGTGTGTGTATGTCTGTGTGCGTTGTTGAACTTACATCCTCAGCCAAAGAGGCGGCGCTGTGGAGGACAGGTGTAGGACTCTGGCGCTCGTACTGTCTCAGCTTCTCATGGATCTGCAACACGCAGCCAATCACAGGAGAGGTCAGGGAGGTCAAACACACACACGCACACATACACAAATTAAACAACATAAGTGTACCATAACTTTCATTAACATTGGCAACATTGCCACCCAGCAGAGGCGCAACTTTGACTGGGGATGGTGGGGACATGCCTCCCCCACATTCTGAATTTGTATTTTGCCCGCCCCCCCCCAGTTTTATAATTGGAACGTGATACAAACGAGGCAACGATGCGGACACCTCCTAGCAATCAGGTAGGCTGTTTGGAGTGTTTATCCAACTGGATAAAATAAATATATATATATATATATATACAGTACCAGTCAAAAGTTTGGACACACCTACTCATTCAAGGGTTTTTCTTTATTTTTACTATTTTCTACATTGTAGAATAATAGTGAAGACATCAAAACCATGAAATTACACATGTGGAATCATGTAGTAACCAAAAAAGTGTTAAACAAATATATATATATATATATATTATATTAGAATATATTTTATATTTGAGATTCTTCAATGTAGCCACCCTTTGCCTTGATAATAGCTTTGCACACTCTTGGCATTCTCTCAACAAACTTCATGAGCTGCTGCTCCAGTTTCAACTGTTCTGCCTGCGGCTATGGAACCCTGACCTGTTCACCGGACGTGCTCCCTGTCCCAGACCTGCTGGAACCCTGACCTGTTCACCGGACGTGCTACCTGTCCCAGACCTGCTGTCCCAGACCTGCTGGAACCCTGACCTGTTCACCGGACGTGCTCCCTGTCCCAGACCTGCTGTCTCAGACCTGCTGGAACCCTGACCTGTTCACCGGACGTGCTCCCTGTCCCAGACCTGCTGTCTCAGACCTGCTGGAACCCTGACCTGTTCACCGGACGTGCTACCTGTCCCAGACCTGCTGTCCCAGACCTGCTGGAACCCTGACCTGTTCACCGGACGTGCTATCTGTCCCAGACCTGCTGTCCCAGACCTGCTGGAACCCTGACCTGTTCACCGGACATGCTCCCTTGTCCCAGACCTGTTGTTTTCAACTCTCTAGAGACAGCAGGAGCGGTAGAGATACTCTGAATGATCGGCTATGAAAAGCCAACATTTACTGCTGAGGTGCTGACCTATTGCACCATCTGCAACCACTGTGATTATTATTATTTGACCCTGCTGGTCATCTATGAACATTTGAACATGTTTGCCATGTTCTGTTATAATCTCCACCCGGCACAGCCGGAAGAGGACTGGCCACCCCTCATTGCCTGGTTCCTCTCTAGGTTTCTTCCTAGGTTCTTGCCTTTCTAGGGAGTTTTTCCTAGCCACCGTGCTTCTACACCTGCATTGCTTGCTGTTTGGGGTTTTAGGCTGGGTTTCGGTACAGCACTTTGTGACATCAGCTGATGTAAGAAAGGCTTTATAAATACATTTGATTGATTGATTGATTGATAGTCACCTGGAATACATTTAAATGAACATTTCTTTCCTTCTTAATGCGTTTGAGCTAATCAGTTGTGTTGTGACAAGCTTTGGGTGGTACAGTATACAGAAGATAGCCCTATTTGGTAAAAGACCAAGTCCATCTTATGGCAAGAACAGCTCAAATAATCAAAGAGAAACGACAGTCCATCATTACTTTAAGACGTGAAGGTCAGTCAATGCAGAAAACTTAAAGAACATTGAAAGTTTCTTCAAGTGCAGTTGCAAAAACCATCAAGCTCTATGATGAAACTGGCTCTCCTGAGTTACCTCTGCTGCAGAGGATAAGTTCATTGGAGTTACCAGCCTCAGAAATTGCAGGCCAAATAAATGCTTCACAGAGTTCAAGTAACAGACACATCTCAACGTCAACTGTTCAGAGGAGACTGTGTGAATCAGGGCTTCATTGTTGAATTGCTGCAAAGAAACCACTACTAAAGGACACCAATAAGAATAAGAGACTTGCTTGGGCCAAGAAACACGAGAAATGGACATTAGACCAGAGGAAATTTGTCCTTTGCTCTGGAGTCCAAATTGGAGATTTTTGGTTCCAACCGCTGTGTATTTGTGAGACGCGGTGTGGGTAAACGGATGATCCCTGCATGTGTGGTTCCCACCGTGAAGCATGGAGGAGGAGGTGTGATGGTGTGGGGGAGCTTTGCTGGTGACACTGTCTGTGATTTATTTAGAATTCAAGGCACATTTAACCAGACGGCTACCACAGCATTCTGCAGCGATACGCCATTCCATCTGGTTTGCGCTTAGTTTTTTTTTCAACAGGACAATGACCCAAAACACACCTCCAGGCTGTGTAAGGGCTATTTGACCAAGAGAGAGAGTGATGG